>NW_026875905.1:0-181257 GCF_032173495.1 Musca vetustissima | reverse complement strand
TCAAATAATTTCGTGCCAACTGAACAAAGCCGAAGTGTAAATTCTCATCGTGACAGTGATAAAGAGAAGACATGTTTTAGAATTTTGCCGATTCGAGTTTTTTATGATGGTGGCTCAGTGACAACGTTTGCGTTTTTGGATGAAGGTTCTTCTGTGACTCTTATGGAAAACGAATTCTTTGATAAACTTGGAATTAAGGGCAAGAAGGAACCTCTGGAATTACGTTGGACAGGCAACACAACTCGTTCTGAAGATGATTCGGTCAAAATAAATATTGAAGTGTCTGGTGTAAAAAGTGATTCTCGTTTTGTGCTGCATGATGTTAGAACAGTGAAGAACCTTGAATTGCCCAAGCAAACATTAAATTTTGAAGAAGTGGTGAAATATAATCCGCATTTAAAAGGATTGCCGGTCGATTCATACGTCAACGCCAAGCCGACGATTTTAATTGGCATTAATAATTGGCGAGTAGCAGTCCCAATGAAAATTCGTGAAGGTGGTTATAACCAGTTTATTGCAACGAAGACTCGACTTGGATGGACTCTTCAAGGTAGTGGCACGGATGTTGGTAAAATAGCTTCGCTGAATATACACACCTGTGAATGTGAACGTCGTTACCAAATCTTGCATGATGAAGTTAAAGAATATTTTTCCTTGGATGTGTCTCAACCGAAAAATATATTGTCAATCGAGAATCAAAAAGCCATGCATATTTTGGAGAATAACTGTGTAAAGAGAGATCGACGATTTGAAGTGAATCTACTTTGGAAAGATAGTGATCCTCAATTACCTGACAGCTATAATGTCGCAGTTCATCGATTAAAGTGTCTCATGAGGAAGTTTAAGAAAAATCCTGAATTAAAGCAGACTATGCAGACGGAAATCGACAAGCTTCTCTCAAAAGGATACGCAAGAAAGGTTTTCCTGGTCGCACTTGGTATCTTCCTATTTTTGTGGCTCTTAACCCAAATAAGCCTGGTAAAGTTCGTCTGGTCTGGGATGCAGCAGCCAAATCCAATAATAAGTCACTAAACGATTACTTGATAAGTGGTCCAGATTTGCTTACGTCTCTATTTAATGTGTTAATCGAATTCCGAGTTGGCCAAATTGCCGTCTGTGGTGACATTGCAGAGATGTTTCATAGGATCAACGTCAAAGATGAAGACATGCACGCTCAACGATTTTTGTGGTTCGAAGATGGTGACGTGAACAAAATCAGTGTTTATGTGATGAAAGCGTTAACCTTTGGAATTAGCTGTGCCCCATGTATTGCTCATTTTGTGCGCAACAAGAACGCGGACGACTTTCGGGAAAATTATCCCAGAGCAGTTAAGGCAGTTGAGTCGTATCACTACATGGATGATTTTATCGACAGTGTACAAAGTGAAGGAGAAGCCCTAGAGTTAGCATTGCAAGTTAAAATGATACATGCTGCCGGTGGCTTCCACATGAGGAATTGGGTGTCAAATTCAAAATTGGTACAAGAAAAATTAGGCGATGGAGAGCAGACGAAGAATACGTTTGGAGCTATTGAAAAAATTCTTGGTATGTATTGGGAATCCAATAATGATGTGTTTCAGTATAATTGCAGATTTTCACGGCTCTCGAGAAACGTATTCGAGTCGAATGTGGTCCCTACCAAGAGGGAGGTTCTCCAAGTTCTGATGTCCATATTCGATCCGCTTGGGTTCATCTCCCATTACACAATTGGATTGAAAATACTACTACAACAAATTTGGCGGTCAGCAATTAGATGGGACGATGAATTAAACGACGAACTATATAGCAAGTGGTCCTCATGGTTGTCCAATTTGGAGAAAATATCAAAAGTACAAGTTCCGAGATGTTACTCCAAGCTGTTGAAGTTCACTCAAGACGTCCAAATTCATACTTTTGTTGATGCTGGGGAAGACGGATATGCAGCAGTGTGCTACTTTCGCATACGATATCTCGAAGAGGTCAATATCGGTCTAGTAGCAGCAAAATCCAAAGTGGCTCCTCTCAAGCCAATTTCGATTCCGAGATTGGAACTTCAAGCGGCCGTAACCGGAGTGCGACTGGCAGACAAAATAGTCAAAGCAACGAGACTTCAATGCACACAAATATTTTTCTGGTCGGACTCAAAAACTGTACTGAGCTGGTTGTCCATGGATCCGAAAAATTTTAAGCCGTTCGTCATGTACAGAGTTGGAGAAATTCTAGAGTCTACAAATATTACCCAATGGAATTGGGTGCCCTCGAGATTGAATCCAGCCGATTTTGCGACAAAAAATGGGTCCTGTAATGACGATATGTGGTTCAGTGGTCCAAAATTCCTTGAAGAAGATGACAGTTTTTGGCCGAAAAATCCCGTATTGACGCAAACCAAGGAAGATGTACGTAATTGTCTACTACATATTTCGAAATCACATACGTTCACCATAAATGTTGAGTATTTTTCATGCTGGAGACGACTTTACAAAGCACTGTCGCTATTTCTACATTATATGGAGAAGTTAAAGTCCGTGGTCCGTAGCAGCAAATTACCAGAAAATATTACATTCGAATGTGTCCAGCAAGCCAAACATATTTTGTACAAATTTGCCCAAAAATGTGGTTTTCCTGACGAAATATGGTGCCTCAAGAATAAGAAGCAAATAGAAAAAACCAGCAAATTGAACCCAATGAATATATACTTAGACGAAAACGAAGTTTTACGTGTCTCAGGAAGAGCTGAGATGTTAAATTGCAACAATGCAATAATTCTACCCAATGGTCATTACGTAACGTTTTTGGTGGTTCGATTTTACCATCAAACATTTCATCATTGTATGCATGAAGCAGTGATGTCAAATATTAAGTCCGAGTTTTACATTCCCAGATTGAGAGCACTTTACAAGAATGTACGAAGCAAGTGTCAAGAGTGCAAAAATTTAGCAGCGGCACCATGTCCACCTCAAATGGCAGCGTTACCGTCAGCCCGAGTGTCCAGTTTTGAACGTCCATTTACTTACGTCGGAATCGATTTCTTTGGCCCATTATATGTCACAGTCGGCAGGCACAAAGAAAAGAGATGGGGTGTTCTGTTTACATGTTTAACGGTTCGCGCTATTCACATCGAAGTGGCTCATAGTCTTGACACCAGCTCCTGTATAATGTGCATTCAAAATTTCATTAGTCGACGTGGCTCTCCCAAAGAAATATTTACCGATAACGGCACTAATTTTAAATCTGTTGAGAGAATGCTCCAAGAAGAAAGACGAAATTTGGAGTTCAAGAAGCTATGTTCCAAATATGATGTTATCAAATGGCGGTTCAACCCTCCAGCTGCCCCGCATATGGGCGGAGCATGGGAACGTTTGATACGTTCAGTTAAATCAGTTCTGTACTCAATGTGTCCAACCTTCAAATTTAACGACGAAACCCTACGATGTGCGCTCTATGAAGTCGAATTTATCATCAATTCTCGCCCGTTAACATTTGTGGCTCTAAATACAGTGGAAGACGACGCACTTACACCAAACCATTTATTATTAGGCTCAGCAGCAGGGGATAAACCTCTATGCGAATATGACTACGATCTGCGACAACGATGGCATCAAACCCAGCAATTTGCAAATAACTTCTGGAGAAGATGGGTACGCGAATATGGTCCAATGTTGGTACGAAGAAGCAAGTGGTTCGAAAAGGTTCCACCACCCAGCGTTGGAGATGTCGTAATTATAGTCGATGATACACTACCTCGCAACAAGTGGCCCAAAGGCATTGTAACCGAGATATTTGCAGCGAAAGACGGTCAAGTTCGCAGCGTAAAAGTCAGAACCAGTTCCAGCGAATACGAGAGACCAGTAGCCAAAATAGCAGTATTAGACGTCGGTATAAAGAAGGATGACAGTAAGCTCAAGAGGTCCTAGTTCGCTTACGAAGGGGGGAATGTTACCGCCGCCACTGTTTATTTACTCTTTTTTGTTATTTATTTACTTCAACAAATTTGAGTTATTCCTCTTTTATGTAGTCAATACACTTTTGCATTGATCTCTATTTATCTTCTCGTTGCCCTTTATTTATGTGGCCCTTTGCTATGTGTACACATACATGCACAAAGTTATTAGTATGTTGTTATTGTTTAATAACGGCAATGTCTAGTGGACGAAAACAAGTAGCTTCAAAGGGCAACGAAGATATAACAATAATTAGTTCGAATTTGAATACGCAGCGAGCAAATTGTTTTTAAAGCGCCATAAACTTTTGTTATTAATAAACATTTTATGTGAATAATTATTTTCAAAGTGTTTTACTTTAAAGTGGGCGACTATGAAAGTTGTTCTGCGTACCGAACTCAACACTGGGCCGACCATACGATACCCTACAAAACTACCACGGAACTAACTATCTTTCTGTCCATTTCATCCCATAGGGATCTTCATTGGGCATAACCCATCCTACAATCAAAATTTCGTGAAGATTGGTCCATAACTGTGGCCTGTATCGTGTTTACAAATCATAATGGACAGACGGATGGACACACATGATCGACTCTGCTAGATATGACGATCGGTATACTTAAAGATGGGTCTAGGATCAATATTTCACGGCGTTACAAACTCTTGGGGCTGCACAAAGCTATAATACCCCGACAACATAGATGTGTAGGGTATAAACATGTTTTTGATGAATATAAAGAAAGCTTGGATTTAAAGATTTTTATATAGATAACCAGTAAGGAAAGTAGTAAAGTCGGGGCCGACTAAATGATACCCTTCACCACTTTGGGTATATTAAACAGAGGAATCCTAGCATACGTCGCATTTTTATAGGACCACTAAAATTAAATTGGATCCATAAACATGCCATTCTGCAACCTATACTAAATTTTTCATTTGGTCAGATATAGAGTTGCTTCTTACAGTGGGACAAAATTGTGTAACTCAATTTAAAACAAAAACCAGTAAGGAAAGTAGTAAAGTCGGACGGGGCCGACTATATGATACCCTTCACCACTATGGGTGTATTAAATAGGACTATTAACATGAAATTGGATGAAATAAAATATGTGATATTTATCTAAATGTGAATCTACCTAGATCTATCCATAAAGTATGTAAATCGACTTCATACAAATATAAATAGGTCATCCGTTGGGCTATGTCTGATCTTCTAGAAAACGCAACTACGTAATTCTATGCTCAATTTTGTAAGTTGTGCAAAATTCGATGTCTATCTGACTAACATGAGAAGCTTGATGCCCAATTTACTTGAAATCGGGCGAAAATATGTACTGAAATCGGACGAAAATATATATGGAAGCTCTATCCAAATATTAAGCGATTTCAAACAAACTTGTCACATGTTAGGTTATAGTAATTTCAGAACGTTTTGTTCCTATCAGCCTATTGTTTCCTTGGTGCGTCAATTACTTAAAATCAATCTATAATAAAAGGGAGCTATATCTAAATCTGGATCGATTTTCACGAAACAAGGCAGACAGTACTATAGGCTCACTTCAGTACGATATGCCAAATTTCGTGCAAATCGAAAGATATATAGGGACTTTGGTGCACCATTTATATGACATGGAACGAAACTATATATGGGAGCTATATCTAAATCAGGATCGATTTTCACGAAACTTGGCCGACATCATTCTAAGCTCAATTCAGTACGTTATGCCAAATTTCGTGCAAATCAAATGATATATAGGGACTTTGGTGTACCATTTACATGAAATCGAACGAAACTATATATGGGAGCTATATCTACATCTGGACCGATTTTTACGAAACAAGGCAGACATCATTCTAGGCTCAACTCAGTACGTAATGCAAAATTTCGTGCAAATCGAAGGATATATAGGGACTTTGGTGCACCATTTACATGAAATCGGACGAAACTATATACGGGAGCTATATCTAAATCCGGACCGATTTTCTCGAAACTTGGCAGAGATCATTATAGGCTCAATTCAGTACGTTATGCCAAATTTCGTACAAATCGAAAGATATGTAGGAGCTTTGGGGCACCATTTACATGAAATCGGACCAAACTATATATGGGAGCTATATCTAAATCTGGACCGATTTCCACGAAACTTGGCAGATATCATTCTAGACCTAAATGATTAGGCTGTACCAAATTTCGTGCAAATCGAAAGATATATAGGGACTTTGGGGCACCATTTACATGAAATCGGACGAAACTGTATATGGGAGCTATATCTAAATCTGAACCGATTTTCGCAAAACTTGGCAGACATCACTCTAGGCTTAATTCAGTTCGTGATGCCAAATTTCGTGCAAATCGAAGGATATGTAGGGACTTTGGTGCACCATTTACATGAAATCGGACGAAACTATATATGGGAGCTATATCTAAATCTGGACCGATTTTCACGAAACTTGGCAGACATAATTCTGGGCTCAATTCAGTACGTTATGCCAAATTTGGTGCAAATTGAAAATATATATAGGGACTTTAGTGCACCATTTACATGAAATCGGACCAAACTATATATGGGAGCTATATCTAAATCTGGCCCGATTTCCACGAAACTTGGCAGACATCATTCTAGACCTAAATGATTAGGCTGTACCAAATTTCGTGCAAATCGAAAGATATATAGGGACCTTTTGCATTAAATCGGTTAAATATATATATGGGAGCTATATCTAAATCTGAACCGATTTTTCCCAATTTCAATAGGGTTCGTCCTTGGGCCGAATAAGTGACCTATGCCAAATTTCATCCAATTCGGATCATAAATGCGACCTGTACTTTGTTTACAATTAACATGGACAGACGGACGGACGGACTGACGGACATGCATATAGATTATACTAATTTTAGTATGGTTTGTGCATATCGACCACATTTTGAGTTCTTGGTGCATCATTTACTTCAATACAAATTTCAGTACGTTGTACAACATTTTGTGCCAATTAACCCACCTGGAGAGTAAAATGGACATAAAATCGGATGAAAATATATATAGGAGCTATGTCTATATCTTAACCGATTTTCAGGTAACTTAACACACCTCGTTCTAGACCTAATTCATTACGCTGTGCCAATTTTCGAGCAAATCGAAAGATATTAAAATACTTTGGTAAAACATTTACAGTAAATGTTTTACCATATCGGATGAAAATATATATGGGAGCTATATCTAAATCTGAACCGATTTTCAGGAAACTTAACATACATCATTCTAGACGTAATTCAGTACCCCATGCAAAATTTCGTACAAATCGAAAGAAATATAGGGACTTTGGTGCACCATTTACATTAAATCAGACGAAAATACATATATTGGAGTTATGTGTAAATCTGAACCGATTTTCAGGAAACTTAACACACATCATTCTAGACCCAATTCATTGCGCTGTGCCAAATTTCGTGCAAATCGAAAGATATATAGGGACTTTGGTGCACCATTTACATAAAATCGGAAGAAAATATGTATGGGAGCTATATCTAAATCTGGACCGATTTTCACCAAATTTAGTAGACATCACTCTAGGCTCTGGGTCAAATAAGTGAACTGTGCCAAATTTCATCCAAATCGGATCGTAAATGCGACCTGTACTTTGTTCACAAAAATACATGGACGGACGGACAGACGGACATGCGTAAATCGACTCAGAAAGTGATTCTATGCATATTCTCAAAAGGAACTATGGGTCTATCTCGATTCCTTTTGCCTGTTACAAACATATGCACAAAGACATAATACCCTGTACCACAGTGTGGTGAAGGGTATAAATATATGGGAGCTATATCTAAATCTGAACCGATTTTTTCCAATTTCAATAAGTTTCGTCTATGGACCAAATAAGTGACCTATGCCAAATTTCATCCAATTCGGATCATAAATTCGACCTGTACTTTGTTTACAATTGAACATGGACAGACAGACGGGCATGCATAAATCGACTTAGAAAGTGGTTCTATGCATACTCTCAAAAGGAACCATGTGTCTATCTCGTTTCCTTTTGCCTGTTATAAACATATGCACAAAGACATTATACCCTGTACCACAGTGTGGTGAAGAGATATAGCTCCCATATATATTTTCGTCCGATTTTTAGCAAATGGTGCACCAAAGGGTCAAATTTTGTCCGATTGACACAAAATTTTGCACAACGTACTTAAGTTGGTGAAGCAAAACGTGTGCCAAGTTTTATTGAAATCGGTTCAGATTTAGATATAGCTCCCATATATATTTTCGCCCGACTTTTAGCAAAACGTACTGGCGTTGGGGTAGCCTAAAGTATTCCAAATTTTATTGAAAGCGATTCAGATTTAGATATAGGTCCCATATATATGTTCGTCCGTTTTTAGCAAATTGTGCTAAATGAACTAATGATTGTGAATGAACTTAACCCTTTCAGTGTTTTTGTGGAATATATTCGACATTTAAAATTACTCTCTTTCTTTGGGGGTTTTCGGTTATCCTATGTACCATTACAATTGATGTTTTTGTTTTTGCTGAAAGACAGACAAAACTGTCCGAGGGTTAAAATAAAAATTGCTTTTCTTTCTAAACTCTGTGCCTTTTTATGATTTTAAATACAAAATTTTAGATTTTTATTCCGACAAAAATTTGTTTTGACACTGAAAGAGTTAAACAGCGCTCGGTTCACATGTAGACACAGATCATATATGTAAAGTATTCCACGTTCATTTCAATGGTCCTTCAAAAATGCGAAGTCTATTAGGATGCATCTCTTGAAGGGTATCATATAGTCGGCCCCGTCCGACTTTACTACTTTCCATACTGGTTTTTCTTAGAAACCTTTAAAAAGCGTGGACTTTCTAAAGAATATTTTTTGAGGACTTAATAGAGGGGTGGATTTATAGATACTTTATAGAGGCGTAAATTTTTTAAAGAGACTTAATAGAGGATGGCTTTTTTTAGGAATATTTTTCCATAGACTTAAAAGAGGCGTTGGTTGTTTAAAGAAGCCTTTTTAAGAATATTGTGTTCATCAACTTAAAATATGCGTGGATTTTTAATAATATTTTTTCATGAGCCTCTAGGACAAAATGAAGTCTGGATTTTGTAATTAATATTTTAGGAATCTAAAAGAAGTCTGGAATTTGTAATCCATCCTAGGGTGGAATATTTTAGGGACTTTACAAGACTATAATGTAAGGGTGTATTATTTAAGATTATTTTAAGAACCTTTATAAGGGTGGATTCTAAAGAATAGTTATTAATGAGCCATTCCAAAAAATGTTTTTATGTAACGTTAATGATTATAACTAGGGTTTGGAAATTCCCGACTTTATTCCCAGGAAATCGGGAATTTAAAATTTTCACAAATGACTGTGACAAGGTTTTGATCTTATAGGGGTAGACTTTGCAACCATTTTTAATTTCAAAACATGTATATCATGGGAGTATCTTCATCACTTCATCACGAATTTCGAACCTGTCTTTTATATAAATCGGTTTTAAAATTAGCATCTTCCACATATACACACATTAAAATCTCCCTTGTTGTTGTATTATCAATAACAAATAATGCATCAACGGATCCATTCTATTTATGCCTTAAGTATTGAAATTTTTAATTCGGTATTAATATTTATTTAGAAATACAATTTCCCTTTTTCCCGGTATATACTATCGGTAAATCTCGGGAATATCAATGTCAAAAAAAAAAACAAGTGAAAAAGCGTTAAGTTCGGCCGGGCCGAACTTTGGATACCCTCCACCATAGATATACTGACAGGTACTAGAAAATATAGGGAACACACAAAAAAGTGGACCTATACCGATATTTCTAAAACGGGATTATGTAAACAAAAATAAAAAATTCAGAAATTTTTAATGGATAATTATACCCTCAGATGTACCGCTATTGAGGGAATATACACTTTAACAAGGTGAAAATGTGTCTAATCAAAATATTGGTTCTAGACCCCATGTTTCTTTGGACCAAATCCGTTTCAAAAAATTTGCATTTCATCCAAACTTTGTCCATCTTATTATTTTTTCCAATCTTAGTTCAAATTCGAAAATGGGGAATATCGGTCCACTTATTCTGGAACCTCCAAAGTGGGGCTAGGTCTAAATGCGGGTTATAGTTCATTATCGAACCTTACGTTCTACTTGTTTATCTCGATATCCTCCGCAGGTGAAATGATTACATCAGAGACTTAGAACCAAACTCAAAACGCGGAACAAATCAGATAACCATTTTAATATAAACAGGGGGTTATGTGGGGACCACCTCAAAATTGGGGCGAATATTAATAATTTTTGGTAGGGATATTTGGTACCATATACGACTACAAAATACCAATTTGCAGCAAATTCGATTGAAAAACGCGCTCAAGAACTCCAAATTCGAAAATTGGGGGTACCTTTATATTGGGGCTATCCGAAAACATGGACCTATATTTATATTTTTTTGTGGAGAGATTTGGTACCTATTAAGAACTCAAACTACTAAATTACAGCTAATTCGGCGGAAGAATACGATCAAAACCCCCAAAATACTGAAAATTAGGAGGTACCGTTATATGGGGGCTACCCGAAACAGTGGACCTATATCTATAATTTTTTGTGGAGACATTTAGTACCCAATAGGAACCCAATGTACCAAATTTCAGCGTACTCGGTTAAAAAACGCGCTCAAGAACCCCAAAATACCGAAAATGGGGGGGTATCCTTATATGGGGGATATCCGAAAAAATGGACCTATATTTATAATTTTTAGTGGGGAGATTTAGTACCCAATAAGAACCCAATGTAGCAAATTTCAGCGAATTCGTTTTAAAAACACGCTCAAGAACCTCAAAATACCGAAAATTGGGGGTACCCTTATATGGGAGCTATGGCTAAACGTGGCGATATAGCCCATCTTCGAACTTGACCTGCCTGCAGACAAAAGACGACTTTATGCATAAGGGTACCCCCAATTTTCGGTATTTTGGGGTTCTTGAGCGGGTATTTCAACCGAATTTGCTGCAATTCGGTATTTTGTAGTCGTATATGGTAACAAATCGCCCTACCAAAAATTATTAATATTCGCCCCATTTTTGGGGTAGTCCCTATATAACCCCTTTTTTATACCCTTCACCACACTGTGGTACAGGGTATTATGTCTTTGTGCATATGTTTGTAACAGGCAAAAGGAAACGAGATAGACACATGGTTCCTTTTGAGAATATGCATAGAATCACTTTCTAAGTCGATTTATGCATGTCCGTCCGTCCGTCTGTCTGTCCATGTTAAATTGTAAACAAAGTACAGGTCGCATTTATGATCCTAATTGGATGAAATTTGGCATAGGTCACTTTTTCGGCCCAAGGACGAACCCTATTGAAATTGGGAAAAATCGGTTCAGATTTAGATATAGCTCTCATATATATATTTAACCGATTTAATGCAAAAGGTCCCTATATATCTTTCGATTTGCACAAAATTTTGTACAGCCTAATCATTTAGGTCTAGAATGATGTCTGCCAAGTTTCGTGGAAATCGGGCCAGATTTAGATATAGCTCCCATATATAGTTTGGTCCGATTTTATGTAAATGGTGCACTAAAGTCCCTATATATCTTTCAATTTGCACCAAATTTGGCATAACGTACTGAATTGAGCCCAGAATTATGTCTGCCAAGTTTCGTGAAAATCGGTCCAGATTTAGATATAGCTCCCATATATAGTTTCGTCCGATTTCATGTAAATGGTGCACCAAAGTCCCTACATATCCTTCGATTTGCACCAAATTTGGCCTAACGTACTGAATTGAGCCCAGAATTATGTCTGCCAAGTTTTGCGAAAATCGGTTCAGATTTAGATATAGCTCCCATATATAGTTTCGTCCGATTTCATGTAAATGGAGCCCCAAAGTCCCTATATATCTTTCGATTTGCACGAAATTTGGTACAGCCTAATCATTTAGGTCTAGAATGATATCTGCCAAGTTTCGTGGAAATCGGTCCAGATTTAGATATAGCTCCCATATATAGTTTGGTCCGATTTCATGTAAATGGTGCCCCAAAGCCCCTACATATCTATCGATTTGCACGAAATTTGGCATAACGTACTGAATTGAGCCTATAATGATCTCTGCCAAGTTTCGTGAAAATCGGTCCGGATTTAGATATAGCTCCCGTATATAGTTTCGTCCGATTTCAAGTAAATGGTGCACCAAAGTCCCTATATATCCTTCGATTTGCACGAAATTTTGCATTACGTACTGAGTTGAGCCTAGAATGATGTCTGCCTTGTTTCGTAAAAATCGGTCCAGATGTAGATATAGCTCCCATATATAGTTTCGTTCGATTTCATGTAAATGGTGCACCAAAGTCCCTATATATCATTTGATTTGCACGAAATTTGGCATAACGTACTGAATTGAGCCTAGAATGATGTCGGCCAAGTTTCGTGAAAATCGATCCTGATTTAGATATAGCTCCCATATATAGTTTCGTTCCATTTCATATAAATGGTGCACCAAAGTCCCTATATATCCTTCGATTTGCACGAAATTTGGCATATCGTACTGAATTGAGCCTATAGTACTGTCTGCCTTGTTTCGTGAAAATCGATCCAGATTTAGATATAGCTCCCTTTTATTATAGATTGATGTTAAGTAATTGACGCACCAAGGAAACAATAGGCTGATAGGAACAAAACGTTCTGAAATTACTATAACCTAACATGTGACAAGTTTGTTTGAAATCGCTTAATATTTGGATAGGGCTTCCATATATATTTTCGTCCGATTTCAGTACATATTTTCGCCCGATTTCAAGTAAATTGGGCATCAAGCTTCTCATGTTAGTCAGATTGACATCAAATTTTGCACAACTTACAAAATTGAGTATAGAATTACGTAGTTGCGTTTTCTAGAAGTACATACATAGCCCAACGGATGACCTATTTATATTTGTATGAAGTCGATTTACATACTTTATGGATAGATCTAGGTAGATTCACATTTAGATAAATATCACATATTTTATTTCATCCAATTTCATGTTAATAGTCCTATTTAATATACCCATAGTGGTGAAGGGTATCATATAGTCGGCCCCGTCCGACTTTACTACTTTCCTTACTGGATTATATTAAAATAGATAACTGATTTGTTCCGGTTTTTGGGGTTACCTCCATATACCCTAATTCCACCATAGGAGGGGGAATATGCTTTACTCGCAATTTTCCGTTTATACCCTACATATGATGATTTAGTCGATTCATCCATCTGTTGTAATCATTCGTCCTTTGTTCGAGAATGACTATATCAGCCCGCTTTTGGGCATAGTCCCTATGTAAAACCAATCGGCTTAAATGTGGGTCTTTGGTGCACTATTTACCTAAAATTGGACGAAACTATACTTTTCGTACCGTTAAAGTTCATATTTCCAAAACCCACGCCTACACACCAACAACAACCTACACTCATAATTTCAACCTCCTAGCTTCACTCACTCACTTATCACTAAGCTCATTTATATATTAAAATTTTATACGGCATTCTCGATTTAATTTATTACGATGTGGGAAAAATGCATTTCACTCCAGTAATTTTCGCTGAGAATCACATCGACCCGTTCCGATTCGCAGTTGAACCATACATATGAGTAGTGTGTAATTTAATATGTCCGTAAAGTTGGATTAGGTCTTAATTCGGATTAGGCCTTAATCGGAAGTCAGTGACCCTTAATCCGGGGTCACTGACCTTTAATCCGGATTAAGGCTTAAGCCAGGGTCAATGAACCTTAATCCGGATTAAGCCTTAATACGGGGTCAATGACCCTTAATCCGGGATAAATGATTCTTAATCCGGGATAAATGACTCTCTTAAGCCGGATTAAACCTTAATCAGGTGTCAATGGACATTAATCCGGGGCCAATAACCCTTAATCCGGATTAAGCCTTAATCCGGGATAAATGACCCTTAATTCGCGATAAATAACTCTTAATCTGGATTAAACATTAATCCGGTGTCAATGGACATTAATCCGAGCCAATGACCCTTAATCCGGATTAAGCCTTAATCAGGGTTCAATAACCCTTAAGCCTTAATCCAAGGTCAATGACCCTTAATCCGGGATAAATGACTCTTAATCCGGGATAAATGTCTCTTAATCCGGATTAAACCTTAATCCGGGGTTACTGACCCTTAATGCATATTAAGCCTTAATCAGGGTTCAATGACCCTTAATCCGGATTCGGGGTCAATGACCCTTAATCCGGGATAATTGACTCTTAATCCGGGATAAATGACTCTTAATCCGGATTAAACCTTAATCCGTGGTTACTGACCCTTAATCCATATTAAGCCTTAATCTGGGTTCAATGAACATTAATCCGGATTCGGTGTCAATGACCCTTAATCCGGATTAAGCCTTAATCCGGGATAAATGACTCTTAATCCGTGATAAATGGCTCTTAATCCGGATTAAACCTTAATCTGGGTTCAAAGACCCTTAATCCATAGTAAGCCTTAATCAGGGTTCAATGACCCTTAAGCCTTAATTCAAGGTCAATGACCCTTAATCCGGAATAAATTACTCTTAATCCGGGATAAATGACTCTTAATCCGGATTAAACCTTAATCCGGGGTTACTGACCCTTAATCCATATTAAGCCTTAATCAGGATTCAATGAACCTTAATCCGGATTAAGCCTTAATCCGGGATACATGACTCTTAATCCGTGATAAATGACTCTTAATCCGGATTAAAACTTAATCTGGGTTCAATGACCCTTAATCCATATTAAGCCTTAATCAGGGTTCAATGACCCTTAATCCGGAACGAATTTGAACTAAGTTTGGAAGAAATAATAAGATGGGCAAAGTTTGGTCCAAAGAAATATGGGGTCTAGAACCAATATTTCGATGGCGCACATTTTCACCTTTTTAAAGTGCATACATCCTCATTAGCCATAAGGCTGAGGGTATAATTATCCATTAAAATTTCTGAAATTTGTATTATGGTTTACATAATCCGTTTTTAAAAATGTCGGTATATGTTTACATTTTGGTGAGTTCCCTATATTTTCATTTCCAATACCTGTCAGTATATCTATGGTGGAGGGTATCCAAAGTTCGGCCCGGCCGAACTTAACGCTTTTTCACTTGTTATTTTATTAATTTTGTCACTTTTAATAAAACATTTCACTTGACTAGTCAGTTTAGTACTAATGCTACTTTGTTAATAAAACTTGACATAAAAACAAAGTTTTGCTAGTTTTATTATCAATTAACTGTGGACAGAAATGTTTATTTATTTTGGCATTTTGTCGGTGACTAAAGAACTACATTTAATATGTATGTATATGGATGTATGCGAAACTTTTTTCGTGAACGATGCTAATGAATATTTATATATCATATGAACAAGTGTTAAAATTCTGATATAGTTTTTGCTTTATGGGGTTAGCAACTTTTTGCGAAATTGTTGACATTTCCAGAAAAGTGACTTTTTAAATAGTAATTTGATAAATATTTACAATAAAGTAATTTAATTTTAATAATATGAATTAAACGCATTGAAACTAAGCGGTTAATTGATATTTGATTTGGATTAAAATATATTTTAAAATTTTCTTTAGTTCATGACAAATATTGATATTATTATTAGAATTAAATATTTGGACATGTATCACTTCGAAGTATTGTAATATTAATCAGTAAAGAAATTACAAACTCTTAAAAGACAGAAAATATGAGACATATATAAAAGCCATGTCTACGTTCGACATTCCTGCAAAATTAATACGGCTATGCAGGATAACTTTAAGTGGCACAAGAGCAGCAGTGAAGGTAGGAATGGACCTATCGGAGCCCTTCAATACCGAACGAGGATTCAGACAAGGTGACAGTTTGTCGTGTAATCTTTTTAACATCCAACTGGAAAAGGTCATACGAGACGCAAAGGTGAACAGAAATTACACCCTTATATATGGGCTACCCGAACAAATTGACTTAAATGTATAATTTTTAGTGGAGAGATTTGTCACTTAATAAGAACCCACCGAAGCAGCGAATTCAACGCTCAAGAACCACAAAATACCGAAAATTGCGAGTACTGTTATAAGGGGCTATCCGAAAAAGGTGGGCCTATCTTTATAATTTTTATTGCAGAGATTTGGTACCCAATAAGAACTCAAAGGGCGAAATTACAGCGAATTCGAATGAAAAGCTCGCTCAAGAACCCCACAATATCGAGATTTTGGGGTACCGTTGTATGGAGCTGCCCGAAAAAATTGATTTATATTTATAATTTTTAGTGGAGAGATTTGCTAATACAGATTTGAAAAATACACTCAAAATTACACACGAAAATTGGTGGGTACTATGCCAAAAAATAGAACAAATTGGTTGAAGCCATAAAAAGATATTCATTAATAACTATCCTATAAGTAATATATACCTCAATGAGATAAACTTTGGCAGTCCATTCACATTGGAGGGTATTTGTATAGGAAGTACCAATGGTAATTACAAAATTGCATATATCCACCATTTGGTACTGGGCAAAGAGCACTAGGCTGTGGTGAGTTTGCTGTTATAGAAGAAATTAACAACTTTTGGTTCAATGCGTAAATTACAAAGCATTGCCACTGTTTTACTTTTTCGAAATCATTCACAATAGCAAGCAGTGAAAACATAGCAGAGACATATCCCAAACGTTAAAGTACTCCAATGACAGATAGATGGCGCCCACTATAGCGGTTTATATTAATTTGAAACTAGTCCAATTGAAAACAAAGTATACTGATAGTTACTTGAAAGGTATACTGATAGTTACTTGAAATGAAAATATGGGGAATATACCAAGTATACCTATACCAACAATTGTTGTTGTAAACCATTATGTATACAAAATACAAATTTCAGCAATTTTTAATTTTTAAAATCGCAAAACCCCAAAATTTGGACCGATTTTGTCGATATAGTGTAGGAATTACCGTACAGTTGGAGCTGTAATTATTTGAATTTCTATGCATAATTGAGGACTGATATAGCTCTATTTCTAACCAAACATTTTGGCATCACAATACCTTCTTTCACGCTAATTATTAAAAATGGGTAGGTATCACAACATGTGGGTTTTTTACCTCAATATCCCCCGAAGGTGGTATGATAAAAGCAGATGGTTAAATCGTCATAGAATTCCATATTTCGAGTACAGAATATATACGCTACTATGGTGGAATGCCACTACATGGGGATAAACCCAAAACGCGGAAAAACTCAGATAACTATTTTAATATAAACAAGCGAAAAATCGTTAAGTTCGGCCGGGTCGAACTGTGGATACCCTCCACCATATATATACTGACCGGTACTAGAAATGAAAATATAGGGAACATACCAAAAAGTGTACGTATTTCGACATTTCTACAAACCGATTATGGTTCTAAATATTGGTCCAAATTTGTTTCAAAAAAAATTAGATTTCATCCATACTTTGTCCATCTTATTATTTCTTCCAAAATTAGTTCACGTTCGAACATGGGGAATATCGGCTGAGCCTGAATGCGGGTTACCGTTCATATATATTAATATATATAAGGTTAATTATCGAACGTTATGTTCTAGTTTTTTTTCGTATCTTCGGCAGATGAAATGATTACAACAGAGACTTAGAAGCAAACCCAAACTATTCCATACTTTGTAAATATATTTAAAGCAAACTTTACACACGCTATTTGGTATGATTCAATATTTAAAATGTATCAATCAGGCACCCATTGATTACTTGATGTACAATCAATATGAATAAGTCGAAATTATATATGGAATCTTTCAAGGAAACTTGCTAGATATTACTTTTTTATTAATTTGAGTATGTTTTGTCAATCGGTCTAGGTATGGGTTCTTAGTGCACCATTCACATAAAATAGAAGCTATATGCAAATCTGAACCAATTTCAAGAAAACCTAGTACACGAAAGGTTATAGTAACTTCAGTAAATTTTACAAAATTGTGTGCCTATCGGCCAATCTTTGGATCTTTAGTGCAGAATTTAAATTAAATCGGTCGAAAATATATATTGAAGCTATATCTAAATCTGAATTGATTTTCATGAAACTTAGCACACACCATTCTAGACCTAATATAGCACTCTATGCCAAATTTCGTGCAAATCGAAAGATATATAGGGACTTGGGAGCCCCATTTACCTTAGATCGGACGAAAATATATATGAGAGCTATATGCAAATCTGAAGCGATTTTCTCGAAACTTGGCACACATCATTCTGGATCTAATTCAATACTCTATGCCAAATTTCGTGCAAACCTTAAATCGGACGAAAATTTGGGAGCTATATCTAAATCTGAACATATTTTCTCGAAACTTGGCACACGTCATTCTAAACTCAATTCAGTACACTATGCAAAATTTCGTGGAAATCGAAAGATATATAAGGACTTTGGTGCACCATTTACATAAAATCGGACGAAAATACATATGGGAGCTATATCTAAATCTGAACCGATTTTCACGAAATTTAGCACACATCATTCTGGATCTAATTCAGTACTCTATACCAAATTTCGTGCAAATCGAAAGATATATAGGGACTTTGGTGCTCTATTTACCTTAGATCGGACGATAATATATATGAGAGCTATATGCAAATCTGAACCGATTTTCTCTAAACTTCGCACACATCATTCTGGACCTAATTCAGTACTCTATGCCAAATTTCGTGCAAATCGAAAGATATATAGGGACTTTGGTACACCACTTACATTAGATCGGACGAATATATATATGGGAGCTATATCTAAATCTGAACCGATAAGGTTCGTCCTTGGGCCAAATAAGTGACCTATGCCAAATTTCATCCAATTCGTATGATAAATGCGACCTGTACTTTGTTTACAATTTAACATGGACAGACGGACATGCGTAAATCGACTCAGAAAGTGATTCTATGCATATTCTCAAAAGGAACATGTGTCTATCTCGTTTCCTTCTGCCTGTTACAAACATATGCGCAAAGACATAATACCCTGTATCACAGTGTGGTGAAGGGTATAAAAAAGGGGTTATATGGGGACGACGCCAAAAAGGGGGCGAATATTAAAGGAGATTTGTTACTATATACGACTAAAAAATACCAAATTGCAGCGAATTAGATTGAAAAACGCGCTGAAGAACCCCAAAATACCGAAAATTGGGGGTACCCTTATATGAGGGCTATCCGAAAAAATGAACCTATATTTATATTTTTTTTTTTTGTGAAGAGATTTGGTACCTATTAGGAACTCAAAATACTAAATTAAAGCCAAAATACTGAAAATTCAGAGTACCGTTATATAGGAGCTACCGAAAAACGTGGACCTATATTTATAATTTTTTGTGGAGACATTTTGATTCTAATAATAACGCATTGTATCAAATTTCAGCAAATTCGGTTGAAAAACGGGCTCAAGCACCCCAAAATACCGAAAATTGGGGGGTACCCTTATATGGGGGCAGCGAATTCGATTGAAAAACGCGATGTCTAAATTTTTGTTTAGGTATTTGGCACCAAATAAGAACCCAATTTGCCAAATTTCAGCGAATTAGGTTGAAAAACGCGCCCAAGAACTCCAAAATACCGAAAATTGGGGGGTACCCTTATATGGGAGCTATGCCTTAACGTGGACCGATATAGCCCATCTTCGAACTTGACCTGCCTTCAGACAAAAGACGACTCTATGCAAAATTTTGGCGTTCTATCTCAATTCGTTTAGACGCGAGAGTGATTACAACAGACAGACGGACATGCATAGATCGTCGTAGAATTTTACGCTGATCAAGTATACAGACACGATGAGTCAAAATACCAAATTGCAGCGAATTCGGTTGAAATCGTGCTCAAGAACCGCAGAATACCAAAAATTGGTGGGTACCCTTATATGGGGCTACCCGAAAAAATTGACCTATATTTATGATTTTTTGTGGAGAGATTTGATACCCAATAAGAACTCAAATTACTATATTACAGCCAATTCGGTGGAAAAATCCGGTCAAAACCCCCCAAAAACTGAAAATTGAGAGGTACCGTCCTATGGGAAAGTGGAACTATATTTATAATTTTTAGTGGAGAAATTTGGTATCCAAAAACAACCCATTTTACCAAATTTCAGCGAATTCGGTTGAAAAACGCGCTCAAGAACCGCAAAATACCTAAAATTGGGGGGTACCGTTATATGGGAGCTATCCCTAAACGTGGGCCGATATGACCAGCCTGCAGACAAAAGACAAATCTATGCAAAATTTCAGCACCCTATCTCAATTCCTTCAGAAGATAGCGTGATTACAAAAGACGGAAGGACGGACATGGCTATATCGTCTTAGAATTTTATCCTGATCAAGAATATATGTACTTTAAAGGGTCGGAAATGAATATTTCAATGAATTACAAACGGAATGATAAAATTAATTAACGGAATGATAAATTAATATAAAAGTATTTTTAATTATTCGCGAGCGAATTTTTTCGCACCCTGTGTATAACGCCGGTGTCTTGTCCATCGTTCTAAGCAATATCAACAGCACTGTAGGGCCTTTATTATTTGTGCTGGTCGAGACAAGAAGCCGAATTAAACGGCTTCTTAACTTCCTTTTACTGTAATAGAATAGAAAACATCGACAAAAAATTGTCTGAATGATGGTAAAAAAACTAATAATATTTTATTTTCTATACAAAACAACAAGTGTACAACAATTTTGCTCTAACTTTCAATGAAGTCATATTGGGAATAAACTTTCAATTACCATTCACTTTGCTGCCAAGTTTCATACTTTAATACGATTAACCCTAGCTGTCATTAAATGATGTCTTCAATAGTTCAATGAATGAGAAGTAGCAGGTGATGGTGTGTGTTGTTGTACATTTGTTAATTTTTTTGTTTCGTTACATAATAGAAAAAATGCGTGAACAACAAAAACACAAATAACAATTAAATATGAAATTATAAAAAGTGTAAGCAGCAAACACACACATTTCTGTCATTTGGTTTTGTCTTCCCTGTCATCATTCGTTCATTGAATCGCTTGAAATGTTTCATTAATTTTCCTTGTTGTATTCACCTATGTAGTTGTTGTTTTTTTAATTTCATTAATTGCTAGATGATGACGACTCACGCACAGCGTCATTCCCAATGAATTGCATTTTCAATTATTGTTGGGCTACGCATACACTGAGTTGTGGATATTACCCTGAAAGTTCATGCATGTATGCATACTTGCATAGATGTCAAATTAAAGTGGTAAGTCAACTAATGTCATTTATAATCTAAATGAAATATCATCGATTGCAGATGTGTAAATGCGTTCAAGGTCAGATGTAATGGGAACAATGACCAAATAAAAAATATTTATTTTGTTTTTTCATAATTATGTATGTATTTATTTGGGTTTCGAACTGAATATCATATCAGTATCATATATGAACGACCGTAGTAACCCGTTTATGTCAAACAATTTACTTAGAAGAATATAATTGTGGATTTTGAAGATTATTATTAAGTAATACACATCAAAGCACACATTTATGCTTGTGCGTGAGCTTTTGGCTAAACACAAAACGGTTTTGACAAATATTTTAATGCAAGGCAAGGTTTTAATGCAAATATCGGAAGGGAAAATATCTTTGGCCCCACCATCGGAAAATTCAGCCTTCATGAAGAAACATCCGACAACGGCATGAGGTTGATTGACTTTGCGGCAGCAAAAACATGGTAGTTAGCAGCACCAGATTCAAGCATCTCGATATACACAAGGCCACCTGGATCTCTCCTGATCAAGTAATGAGAAATCAAATTGATCATGTTGTGATAGACGATTCAGTGTTTTAGACGTCCGATCGATCCGAGGATCGAATATAGATTCGGACCATTACCTTGTGGCAACCAAGGTACGCACCCGTCTTAATGTTGCAGCAAACACAACAGGTAGCCGAGGCCTACTCCGCTCAACTTACCCATCTGCTTGTAAAAAGCACTTCTAGTCCCGATAATAGTATAGAAGCACAATGGCAAAGAATTGCCCACTCCCTACAAACTGCAGCAAAAGCAACACTTGGGTTTCAAAAACCACCACCAAGAAACCCATGCTACTGATGAGAAAAACGCAGCGTATAGGGCAACCCTGCTGACAGTAGCAACACGTAACGTGATGGAGAATTATCGGGAGAAAAGGAGAGAGGAGAAACGTGTTTTCAGAAAAAAGAAGAACACGAAAAACGTGAGCGTGAGCAAATCGAGATGTACAGGAGTCAGAATGAAGTCCGGAAACCGAAGGCTTTGGTGCAGGCACATCCTCCCATAGAGATGAAGAAGGAAACCTGGTGACAAATACAGACAGCCTGTTGAGGATCTGGAAGGAGCATTTCGAAAAGCTTCTAGTATCAAATAGTGGTGATGAAGAAGTTACCCCAGAACCAATAAGAGATGATGGTATAGAGTGTATACCACCTAGCCAAGATGAGGTCATAAAAGCAATTAATCGGCTCAAGAACAACAAAGCAGTAGGAGCCTATGGGTTACCAGCCGAACTATTCAAGACTGGTGGCCAGATGCTGGTCAGGAGCATGCACCAGCTGATTAGCACAATTTGGCTAGATGAATGCATGCCCAATGATTGGAACCTCAGCATCCTGTGTCCCGTGCACAAAAAAGGAGACAAGACGATATGTGCCAACTATAGAGGAATAAGTCTCCTTCCCATCGCATATAAAGTGCTATACAGTGTGCGGTGTGAACGATTGAAGCCAATGGTCAATGACATCATCGGACCATACCAATGCGGCTTCAGACCTGGCAAATCCATGTCTGCGTTCCGCATTCCAACAAAATTAATACGTCTATACAGGCACAAGGTCAGCAATTAAAGTAGGAAAGGACCTATCGGAGCCCTTCAATACCGAACGAGGATTCAGACAAGGTGACAGTTTGTCGTGTGATCTTTTTAATATCCTACTGGAAAAGGTAATACGAGACGCAAAGGTGAACAGAAATGACACTCTGTACACTAAACAACACATGTTACTCGCCTACGCCGATGACATTGATATAATGGGTCGAACATTGCGAGCGATAACAGCCACCTTTGAACAAATTGAAAAGGAGTCTGCCAAAGTGGGTCTGGCAGTAAACGGCGAGAAGACCAAGCTGATGGTATCAACGCGCAAGACGTCCAGTAGACTCGGACCAACTGTGGAACTTAAGAACTACAGCTTCGAGGTAGTTAAAGACTTTATATACCTTGGTACCGCCATAAATAAAACGAATGACATCAGTTTTGAAATTCGGAGAAGGATAGTGATGGCCAACAGATGCTACTATAATCTAAGTAAGCAGTTTAGAAACAAGGCCACCTCCCGCCAGACCAAACTCACACTTTACAAGACGCTTATACTACCCGTGCGATTATATGGATCAGAAGCATGGGTACTTGCGCAAGCAGATGAGGCAGCTCTTGGGGTGTTTGAAAGAAAAATTCTCCGAAAATGTACGGGCCGATCTGCGTCGACGGTGAATATCGGCGCCGAACGAGCTTTACTATTTATACGCGGACATCGACATAGTCAGTCGTATTGAGCTGCAGCGACTACGGTGGTTAGGCCATGTTGTGCGGATGAATGAAAATGCCCCAGCTCAAAAGGCATATAAAAATGAGCCTACTGATGGTTCCCGTAGAAGGGGAAGGCCACGAATTAGATGGAAGGACCAAGTAGAAAACAACATCTTAGAACGTGGTCTTCCAAATTGGTGGACTTGCGCACAAGACCGACGCGCTTGGAAATCTTTTTTAAGCTCGGCTTATGGAACAACCGTTCTGCAACAAGCCAGCTAAGTAAGTAAGTAAAACGGTTTTCAATCCTCAACCATCATGTTCATTGGATTTGGCCTGAGCTTACATTATCGTTTTCTCAAGACTGAAGAAATTGATAAAAGGAAAACGGTTTGATACGTATGAAAAGATAAAATCGTAACAGGAACTTTGGGCTTTACCAAAAATCGCCTTTCACAAGGGTTTCGAGAATTGGAAAAAGACGCTGGCATAAGAGTATTTATTATATCGAAGGGAGATCACTTTCAACCTTATCTGTTCATGTTTATCAGATCTCGTAAACGCGGACATTTTAAGAATATTTTTTAATATTTTAATACAAATAATGATATGATATGTAGCATAAAAAAGAAACGAGCTTGCATTAATTGGCCCAAAAACGAAACCTATTGAATAGATTAAAAATTTAGATATAGCTCCCATGTAAATTTTTATACGATTCAACGATGGTGCAAAAAGTACACGTCGTATTTATGATCCGATTTAGATGAAATTTGGCACAAGTCACTTGTATGCCCAAAGACGAACCCTATATAAAATGGAGAAATTTAGTTCAGATTTAGATAGAGCTCCCATATATATTTTCACCAGATTTTATGTAAATGTTGCACCAATCCCCAATATTTGACATTGAGACAACATTCTACACAGGGTACTGACTTAAGTTCTATTTGATACCTGTGAAGTTCTGTTAAAATTGGTTCAGATTGAGATATAGCTCCTATATATATTTTCGTCGGATTTTATGTAAATGGCGCACCAAAGTCCCTATATAGCATTCGATTTGCACGAAATTTGCCATAGCGTACTGAATTGGGTCTACAATTATGTTTGCTAAGTTTCGTGAAAATCGGTTATGATTTAGATAAAGCTCCCATATATTATATATTTTCGTCCGATTTAATATAAATTGTGCACCACAGTCCCTATGTATATTTTGTTTTGCGCAAAATTTGGCATAGCGTACTGAATTGAGTGTAGAATGATGTGTTGCTCCCATATATATTTTTGTTCGATTTTATGTAAATGGTGCACTAAAGACCATATCGCGTACTGAATTGTGTCTAGAATAATGTGTGCGTTTTGTTGAAATTGGTGCAGATGCAGACATAACTTCCATATATATTTTCTACCGACTTTATGTTAATTGTTCAACAAATAATCAACGGGTGTCTGATTGAGATTCAATTTCGAACAGTGCTGCATACCATATAGCGTGTGTCAATTTTGATTTAAGTCGGTTTACAAAAGCAGAATGACATGAGTAGGGTTTGATGTTAGTCGGTTCACTTATAGATAAAGATCACATATTTATGTTCGTTCAATTGTATGTCAATGTTCCTTCAAAAACAGAAGTCTTTTAGGAAACATATGACGAATATACCGAAAGTGGTGAAGGGTATATAGTGTGTGCCTCGTCCGACTTTACTACTTTCCTTACTTGTTGTCTGCTATGTCAGGTCTGTAAGTCCTGATTAGGCGAGTTTAATTGTGGCAATTTTGATCGTTCTCTTTTGAATTTGTATACAAAGCAATTCGGTTTCAAACGCCACTAAATATTGGTCCTAGACCCAACTTTAAGTATACCGATCGTCATATCTCGACTACCTGAGTCGATCTAGACATGTGTGTCCGTCCGTCTGTCAATTATAATTTGTAAACACGGTACAGGCCACAGTTATGGACCCATCTTCACGAAATTTTGGAAAAGATCGGGGGAAGGGGATGAAATGTACCAAAAACTTTATTTTTGTCTTATTTCTGATCGCTCCAGAGGCCGCAATTATGCGCAAAACACCGCGAATTTTTGCATGTAGAAAGGGATCGGGCCAAAGAATAAGCATGCCTGTTTTGGTGAAGATTGGTTAATATTTAGCGGGCGTATATATTTGCCCCTGAAGGACCTAGATCCGAGAAGTTGATAGTATGTTCAAGAGGAGTGGTTGATCTTTAAATTGATACCAATTATATGGTCGTATGTACTCAGATGTGGGAGTTACACTTAAATATTCACAGGTGCTTACGTATTCATATATTAGTAACCCATTACCACACTAGAGGCGGAAAATATAGCGCTGATCGTTTTGAAATTTCCAGTTATGGTCAAGGACAATGCCTATAATTTTGGGCGGTGGTCAGATAATAATTTTGGGATGAAGTGTACCGAGAACTTAACTTTTTGTGTTTTTTTGTCGATCTATAAGCCACAATTGAAAGCCCAACATCACAACATAACCCACGGTAAGGAGAATCTGGACAAGTACAGCCCTCGTCTACTGAATATTAGTAAGATTTGTTGACCTTTAATCGAGTTTCAAGAGGGTGCAGATAACACAAAAATGGATTTACATGGAAGTTGTACAGGGTATCATATGGTCGGTCACGTTCGTCTATACTGCTCCGCTCAATCTTTTTTTACATTTTGTGACAATGTTCTGGATTGGTATTTCAAATTACTGACATTACAAACAAAATACACAAAATGAATTGCCAGAAAATTGTGGGTACGAGCATTTTTTTTCAATTTCTATTCCCCTTGCCCCTCTCTCCTACAAACAAAGTTTTGTCACAAGTAAACTCGCCTAACCTAAATTGGGACTAAGGTAGATCTCCCAACAATTCCAAGTTTTAGTAGGTAAAAATGCCTTGGTTTCCGATACAAAGAACCAAACCTTTTTTCGATATGAATTCTCCAACGTAAGTGTTTTTTGACATTTCATTCTCTCTGAGGACAAAAAACTCCCGGTAGACATTGCCAATGTTAGACATAGTCCCATATAAAGTTTCCCACCGATTTAATGTACCTATCATCATGGAGGATATAACAAATTCGTAATGGTCGAACTTAACGACTTTCGGTTGGCCAAACCTTGCGCCAATACGGTTCATTGAAGCACAAACACATTTTTGTATTGTTTTCAAATAATTTGACATCTTCAATAGTTTATGGGCGATCGATGTTTCAGTTTCTTTCAACATCACCAATAGCCATTATATCAAATGTCACACTCTATCACGACATGACAGTGACAGTCGCAAACGGTTCGAAATAACAATTTGCCGTCTAACAAACAAATATAAGCCACCTGATCTGTTGCAAAAGACAATTCGAATGATAATGCAAGACAATTATACAAACATTTATAAAAAGGTAATTTCAAAAATAGAAGAAGATACTCACCAAGTTGGTGTCGATACCCTGTACACAGTGTCTCAATGAGAAAAATTAATGCATTAATAGAGATTTCAACGAATGTCTGGATATTTTGGTAACCTTATAAACTAAGCTTATTATTTACATTTTGTGATTCAGGGTTGATAGATTATAACTAATTGTCCTCAAATACATATCGTAGCGCAGAACGATTAAAGGGATTTTTTAACAAATTTATTATGGAGAATATCGTCTGAACATTCTCATAAAGCAACTCTATTTTTGTGACCAGACATTATATGCTGCAACCCATGCAAAAACTCTCCTTGTATAGTAATTGCCTAAGGCAATAGCTTCAAATTTGAAGCAAAACAAAAAGCATTGATAATAATAATGATGAAGCCGCCGATGCCGAAGAAACAGCCGGCCTTAAACAAAAAATGATAATGTTAACAATTTGTGGCAGTGGCAATTTAGCAACAATTCAAGACATCAGTAATAACAACTGCAACAACAACAGCAACAGTGGCAACACAACAACAAATTCCAACCATTTGCCACCGTTCAATGGATTCATTGTCATGACAATGACTACGACGGATGACATTGAAGACAACTTCCCAATGTTGCAATGTACTACTCCCCAGCTACAATGGAATAGAAAAACAAGAGAAGAAGAAATATCAACAACAGCAACATCGTTTTTTTGTTTGTTTTGTTTCATTCGTGTTTGAAATGACTCTTTAATTTGTTGGTGCTATCTGCCGTGTTCGCTTGTTTTTATACCCTTACCACACTGTGGTACAGGGTATTATGTCTTTGTGCATATGTTTGTAACAGGCAAAAGGAAACGAGATAGACACATGGTTCCTTTTGAGAATATGCATAGAATCACTTTTTAAGTCGATTTATGCATGTCCGTCCGTCCGTCTGTCCGTCTGTCTGTCTGAATGTCTGTCTGTCTATGTATTTTTGTGAACAAAGTACAGGTCGCATTTATGATCCGATTTGAATGAAATTTGGCATAGGTCACTTATTCGGCCCAAGGACGAACCCTATTGAAATTGGGAAAAATCGGTTCAGATTTAGATATAGCTCCCATATATATTTAACCGATTTAATGTAAACGGTCCCTATATATCCTTCTATTTGCACGAAATTTGGTACAGCCTAATCATTTAGGTCTAGAATGATGCCTGCCAAATTTCGTGAAAATCGGTCCAGATTTAGATATAGCTCCCATATATAGTTTTGTCCGATTTCATGTAAATGGTGCCCCAAAGTCCCTATATATTCTTCGATTTGCACAAAATTTGGCATAACGTACTGAATTAAGCCTAGAGTGATGTCTGCCAAGTTTCAAGAAAATCGGTCCAGATTTAGATATAGCTCCCATATATAGTTTCGTCCGATTTCATGTAAATGGTGCCCCAAAGTCCCTATATATCTTTCGATTTGCACGAAATTTGGCATAACGTACTGAATTGAGCCTAGAATGATGCCTGCCAAGTTTCGTGAAAATCTGTCCAGATTTAGATATAGCTCCCATATATAGTTTCGTCCGATTTCATGTAAATGGTGCCCCAAAGTCCCTATATATCCTTCGATTTGCACGAAATTTGGCATAACGTACTGAATTGAGCCTAGAGTGATGTCTGCCTTATAGATTGATTTTAAGTAATTTACGCACCTGTGACAAGTGTGTTTGAAATCGCTTAATATTTGGATAGAGCTTCCATATATATTGTCCCCCGATTTCAAGTAAATTGGGCATCAAACTCCTCATGTTAGTCAGATTGACATCAAATTTTGCACAACGTACAAAATTGAGCACAGAATTACGTAGTTGCGTTTTCTAGAAGTACAGGCATAGCCCAACGGATAACCTATTTATATTTGTTTGAAGTCGATTTACATTCTTTATGGACAGATCTAGATAGATTCACATTTAGATAAATATCACATATTATATTTCATCCAATTTCATGTTAATTGTCCTGTTTAATATACCCATAGTGGTGAAGGGTATCATATAGTCGGCCCCGTCCGACTTTACTACTTTCCTTACTGGTTTTCTTTGTCCATAGCCGCATTGCAAGTTACGACTAACTTCTGTTTATTACATGACTAGCCAAAAGAAAGTGAAATGGAATATTTAAAAAGGAGTTGAATTCCTGAAGATACCAGTTGAACAACCACTCCAACTGTGTTCACCATCGAACTGCTACGATCTTCTTGGCCATTCGTTGCACTAACCCACAACGAGTGGATTTTTGCTTGGCACAGTATTTGGTAGCCTAATTTTGTTGATTGGCACACGCTAAATGACTACCGGTTTTAGTAGATGCCAATTGAATGGTTTTAGTGGGTGAAAAGTGAAATTTCTTACACTAAATATATCAGGAAATCAAAGCATGCCAAATTAATGTTTGAATCATATGGCATTAGTAATAAAATAAAATACATTTAAAATCTAATTAAAATGTATGCTTATAAGGTCCTTTGAGAAATTACCTTAAGGGTACCTCCATTCTCGGTTTCAAAAATCATTTTTATACCCTTCACCACAGTGTGGTATAGGGTATTATGTATTTGTACATATGTTTGTAACAGGCAAAAGGAAACGAGATAGACACATGGTTCCTTTTGAGAATATGCATAGAATCACTTTCTGAGTCGATTTATGCATGTCCGTCTGTCCGTCCGTCCGTCCATGTATTTTTGTTAATAAAATACAGGTCGCATTTGTGATCCGATTTGGATGAAATTTGGCATAGGTCACTTAATTGGCCCAAGGACGAACCCTATTGAAAATGGGAAAAATCGGTTCAGATTTAGATATAGCTCCCATATATATTTTCGTCCTATTTAAGGTAAATGGCGCACCAAAGTCCCTATATATCTTTCGATTTGTACGAAATTTGGCATAGAGTACTGAATGAGGTCCAGAATGGTGTGTGCCAGTTTCGAGAAAATCGGTTCAGATTTAGATATAGCTCCCATATATAGTTTCGTCCGATTTAAAGTAAATGGTGCACCAAAGTCCCTATATATCTTTCGATTTGCACGAAATTTGGCATAGAGTACTGAATTAGGTCCAGAATTATGTGTGATAAGTTTCGAGAAACTCGGTTTAGATTTAGATATAGCTCCCATATATATTTTCGTCCGATTTAAAGTAAATGTTGCACCAAAGTCCCTATATATCTTTCGATTTGCACGAAATTTGGCACAGAGTACTGAATTAGGTCCAGAATTATGTGTGATAAGTTTCGAGAAACTCGGTTCAGATTTAGATATAGCTCCCATATATAGTTTCGTCTGATTTAAGGTAAATGGTGCACCAAAGTCCCTATATATCTTTCGGTTTGCACGAAATTTGGCACAGCGTAATGAATTAGGTCTAGAATGATGTGTGTTAAGTTTCTTGAAATCGGTTCAGATTTAGATATAGCTTCTATATCTGGCCATATGAAAAATTTAGTATCGGTTGCAGAATGACATGTTTATGGATCCAATTTCATTTTACTAGTCCTTTAAAAATGCGACGTCTGTTAGGATTCATCTGTTGAATATACCGAAAGTGGTGAAGGGTATCATATAGTCGGCCCGTCCGACTGTACTACTGTCCTTACTGGTTTTTCTATTTCTATTTAATTTGTGATATGCCTTGGTCACTACTTGTTATACCCTTCACCACACTATGGTACAGGGTATTATGTCTATGTGCATATGTTTGTAACATTTTGAGATTATACATAAAATAATTTCTAAGCCGATTTATGCGTGCCCATCCGTCTGTTGGTGTTAAATTTTAAACAAATTACAGGTCGCATTTATGACCCAAATTGGTTAAAATTAGGCACAGCTCATTTATTTGGCCCAAGGACGAACCCTATTGAAATTTATTTATCTAATCTAATTATCGATTTTATCTAAATAGTGCAAACAACTTCCAATATTTGTCCGATTGACACAAAATTTTGCACAGCGCACTGAATTAGATCTATACTTATATATGCAATATTTTGTTCAGATTTAAATACATCTCCCATATATAGTTTCGTCCGATTTTATCCGAATGAATGAATTTTGCACCGCGTACTGAATTATGTTTATACACATATATGCGAAGTTTTGTTGAAATCGGTTCAGATTTATAAATAGCTCCTGTGTATAGTTTCGTCCGATTTTATTTGAATGATGCATTGAGAAAAAGGTTTACACAGCGCAGTGAATTAAGTTCAAATTTATGTATGCGAAGTTTTGCAGAAATCGGTCCAAAATTAGATATAGCTCCCATATATAGTTTCGCCGGATTGTATGTAAATGGTACACGGAATTCCCAATATTTGTCCGATTGGGATACAATTTTGTGTTAAGGTTTGTTTCGGTGCAACGAAGATCCTTGTTTTTTCGATTTATACGAAATTTGACAGAGGGTATTTAATTGAGTTTAGAGTGATGTGTCTAAAAGTCGCCAAATAGTATGCATCGGTTGTTCAATTCAGTCCATGTTTACATATAGCTCCCATACATAATTTTGATCGATGCCATACAAATGGTACAAATCATTGTACTATAAATTATCAATTTTGGAACGCTTTTTATGATAGCACCCTATAACCGTAAACTCATTATTCGGTATTTTGGAATCGTTGTTTTTACTTCGAATTGGCTCTAAATTGGTTTTCATTGAGTGTCAAAGCTTTCCTGCCACAGGTTCACCATAACCGAGTCCATCATTTTTAAAGCTGCCGAAACGTTACAGAAGTTTTGAATGTTCACCTCATGGTGTCCACTTAACAACTTTTGTACTTATTATTACTTTTCCTGGAAACATTTCCTAACAATAAAATTTAAAACCGGTGAGCGGAGCAGCATATGATACCTTACACAACTACTACGGATACCTTACACAACTACTACGGAAATCGTTTCCATGACAGAGGGGTATACGATCCGAAACGACCCGAGTCTTACTCGGCCAACGTCTGTCACCTCAGACCATTGTGTAAAAGCAATAGGGCGGCTACAACCACAAAAACTACGGCAATATTTCCCGATATTTGTACCCTCTTGCCCGATTATAGTTATACAATTACACTTTTCAATTCTGGCAAATTCTCCAAATCTTGTTTTCCTGAGGTGAATATTTACGCCATAAAATAAAAATTTGGTTTTGGTTGATTTGATTAATGCACATGGAATAATAAGCAGCCGTTTTAAATATTTGGTCAGATCCTCATTCACCGTATAATATATGTGATGTTCTGCATATAATAATGGCCCCTAGAGCAACTACAAAATCTGAAAAAATAAAATTTTCTGTTCATTGCACCCCCTTAATATTATCACAACATCACTGAAAATTACAGACGTCGTCATTGATCAAAACTGGACCTTAGTGTAAAATTTCAAAGCGATCCCCGCTATCAAAGGGGGTAAAGGTAATACTTAACAATATCATAACACATTGACACTTTTAAATATTAACGTATAACTTCCACATCCGAGTGCATACAATAGTATCAATGTAAATGTCAACCACATGGATATGGTATCAAATTCTCGGATGTATGTCCTTCAGGAGTAAGTGTGTATATACTTACCTAGAATACAAATTTTGCAATTTTTCTCACAGAAGTCTGGGTCCATTTTAACCGCTAAATATTGACCGATCTTCATTAAAATAGTCATGCTTATTCCTTGGCCAGATTCCCTTCCTGGTGTAAAATTTCGTGGTATTCGGGTCATAATTGTGGCCTATAGAGCGAGCTGAAAAGTAAACAAAAACCAGTGAGCGGAGCAGTATAGTCGGACGGGGCCGACCATATGATACCCTACACAACTACCACGAAAAGCAAACTTTCTGCGGTTCTATATTCTGAGCATGGGCAATATTTCCTGATATTTGTACCCTTTTTACCGATTATAGATCACCAACTCCACTTTCTAAGTCTGGCATATTTTCCAAAATTTGTACGCCATAAAATAAAATATTAGTCACCTTAGGTTTTGGTCGATTGGACCCTCGGAATATTGACAATCATCATCTAAACTGCCGCTCTAAGTATTTGGTCAGATCCTCTTCACTCCCACATCAGAGCACATACGGCAATGTAATTGGTATCAATTTGAAGGTCAACAACTCCTCTTGGATATACTACCAACTTCTAAGGTATATGTCCTTCAAGAGCAAGTATATACGGCCCAGAATAAAATAATTTTAATTTTTCACACAAAAGTCAGGGTCCATTTGACCCCCTAAATATTGTCCGATCTTTATCAAAACAGACATGCTTGTTATTTGGCGCGATCCCCTTCTCCATGTAAAATTTTACGATGTTTGGACCATAACTCCGGCCTCTGGAGCGACCAGAAAAACCGAAAAAAATTAAGTATTTGGTCCATTTCATCCTCTAAATATTAACCGATCTTTACCAAAAACAATTGACCAGAACCCATCGTACATGCAAAATTTCGTGAAGATTGGGCCATAACTGTGGCCTGCGGACACAAATGTCTAGATCGACTCAGCTAGTCGAGATATGACGATCGGTATACTTAAAGGGTCTAAATGGGTCTAAGACCAATATTTCGCGGCTTTACAAATTATTGGGGCTGCACAAAGCTACAATAACCTGACAACATAGTTGTGTAGGGTATAATAAAGTTTTTGGTCCATTCATTGGCCTATCCTACATGTAAAATTTCATGACGATTGGTCCGTAACTGTGGCCAGTATCGTTTTGATACCCTTCACCACACTGTGGTACAGGGTATTATGTCTTTGTGCATATGTAACAGGCAAAAAAATCAGGATAGACACATGGTTCCTTTTGAGAATATGCACAGAATCACTTTATGAGTCGATTTATGCATGTCCGTCTGTCCGTCCGTCTGTCCGTCCGTCCATGTATTTTTGTTAACAAAGTACAGGTCGCATTTATGATCCGATCTGGATGAAATTTGACACAGGTCACTTAATTGGCCCAAGGACGAACCCTATAGAAATCGAAAATCGGTCCACGTTTAGGCATAGCTCCCATATAAGGGTACCGCCCAATTTTCAGTATTTTGAGGTTCTTTAGCGCGTTTTTAACTGAATTCGCTGAAATTTGGTACTTCGGGTTCTTATTGGGTAGCAAATCTCCCTACTAAAGATTATCAATATAGGTCAATTTTTTTTTGGGGTTCTTGGGCTCGTTTTATAACTGAATTCTCTAAAATTTTGTACATTGGGTTCTTATTGCGTACCAAATTACTCAACTAAAAATTATAAATATAGTTCCAGTTTTTCTGGTAGTTCCCATATAACGGTACTCCCAAATTTTTGGTATGTTTGGGGTTCTGATCGTATTTTTCGACCGAATTGACTGTATTTTAGTACGTCGAGTTCTTATTAGGTAACAAATCTCTCCACTTTAAATAATAAATATAGGTCCATTTAAAGTAAATTGTGCACCAAACTCCCAATATTGGTCCGATTGAAGCAAAATTTTGCACAGAGTACTGAATTAGGTCCCGACTGATGTATGCGAAATTTCTATATCTACAGGATATTGTAGATATTAACATGTCTTGCATGTACCCATAGTGGTGAAGGGTATCATATAGTGGTCCCCGTCTGACTTTTGAAATTTACTTACTGGTTACAAATTATAATGGACAGACATACGGACGGACACATATGGCTAGATCGACACAGCTAGTCAAGATAAATACTACCAACTTCTAAGGTATATGTCCTTCAAGAGCAAGTATATACGGCCCAGAATAAAATAATTTTAATTTTTCACACAAAAGTCAGGGTCCATTTGACCCCCTAAATATTGACCGATCTTTATCAAAACAGACATGCTTGTTATTTGGCGCGATCCCCTTCTCCATGTAAAATTTTACGATGTTTGGACCATAACTCCGGCCTCTGGAGCGACCAGAAAAACCGAAAAAAATTAAGTATTTGGTCCATTTCATCCTCTAAATATTAACCGATCTTTACCAAAAACAATTGACCAGAACCCATCGTACATGCAAAATTTCGTGAAGATTGGGCCATAACTGTGGCCTGCGGACACAAATGTCTAGATCGACTCAGCTAGTCGAGATATGACGATCGGTATACTTAAAGGGTCTAAATGGGTCTAAGACCAATATTTCGCGGCTTTACAAATTATTGGGGCTGCACAAAGCTACAATAACCTGACAACATAGTTGTGTAGGGTATAATAAAGTTTTTGGTCCATTCATTGGCCTATCCTACATGTAAAATTTCATGACGATTGGTCCGTAACTGTGGCCAGTATCGTTTTTATACCCTTCACCACACTGTGGTACAGGGTATTATGTCTTTGTGCATATGTAACAGGCAAAAAAATCAGGATAGACACATGGTTCCTTTTGAGAATATGCACAGAATCACTTTATGAGTCGATTTATGCATGTCCGTCCGTCTGTCCGTCCGTCCATGTATTTTTGTTAACAAAGTACAGGTCGCATTTATGATCCGATCTGGATGAAATTTGACACAGGTCACTTAATTGGCCCAAGGACGAACCCTATAGAAATCGAAAATCGGTCCACGTTTAGGCATAGCTCCCATATAAGGGTACCGCCCAATTTTCAGTATTTTGAGGTTATTTAGCGCGTTTTTAACTGAATTCGCTGAAATTTGGTACTTCGGGTTCTTATTGGGGTAGCAAATCTCCCTACTAAAGATTATCAATATAGGTCAATTTTTTCGGGTAGCCCCCATATAAAGGTACCCCCAGCTTTCGGTATTTTGGGCTCGTTTTATAACTGAATTCTCTAAAATTTTGTACATTGGGTTCTTATTGCGTACCAAATTACTCAACTAAAAATTATAAATATAGTTCCAGTTTTTCTGGTAGTTCCCATATAACGGTACTCCCAAATTTTTGGTATGTTTGGGGTTCTGATCGTATTTTTCGACCGAATTGACTGTATTTTAGTACGTCGAGTTCTTATTAGGTAACAAATCTCTCCACTTTAAATAATAAATATAGGTCCATTTAAAGTAAATTGTGCACCAAACTCCCAATATTGGTCCGATTGAAGCAAAATTTTGCACAGAGTACTGAATTAGGTCCCGACTGATGTATGCGAAATTTCTATATCTACAGGATATTGTAGATATTAACATGTCTTGCATGTACCCATAGTGGTGAAGGGTATCATATAGTGGTCCCCGTCCGACTTTTGAACTTTACTTACTGGTTACAAATTATAATGGACAGACATACGGACGGACACATATGGCTAGATCGACACAGCTAGCCAAGATATAAGACCTAGACCCACTTAAAGGTGGGTCTAGGGTCAATATTTCGCGACTCTCTTGAGGCCACACAAATTTGTAATACCCTGACAACATATATTTTTATAATAAAACTCGTGAGTCCAAATATTTCCATAATTTACAAATCGAATCTAAATTGTGGACTGCAAACACTGTGTCTTTAGCTTCCAGTATTTTCCGTAACAAGACTGGTTACAATATAAAGATGAATAAAAACCTCTCCAGTCATCCATCAATTCATGTTCAGCTAATACCCTCGAAATATGTCCCACAGAATGGATATTTACAACACCTCGTGAATTGTATGTGAGTGTGTGTGTAAGATGTACCCATCCTTATGTTGTTTGCGATGCCTTGTTAAAATCGAAATATACCAACATATTTTTGGAAGCCATTTAGCAGACTTCAGAAATTCGGAAAAGATCTGCGATAAAGCAACAGTTTGCATGCATCCTTTTTGGTAATGGAAGAAAAACATGGTTTGGCTTTCGTGTTGATTTGCAAGTAGCAGCATCATCATATGCAACAAAGGCGATAAGTTGTAGCGGCTGCTATTTTGGGCCTGCGAGTAAAATTACTTACACTTTTGTTTGGTGGCATGCAACGAAAGAGAGAATGTTTATTCGCCCAAAGTGATTTGTGAAAAGAAACAACAAAAACAATCTTGCAAGAAATTTCCATGGCGTTAACAAGGACTTTTCATGGCAATTGTTATCCCTCCCCTTTCAACTTCGTCTTTGTTTTGCTTTTTTCCCCCCCAATTACAAAACCTTCATTGTTTTTCTTTTTTGCAGCCATTGTAATCGGCTGTGTTGTTGTTGCCGTTTGATGTAAGAAGTTCAGACATGATTTTCCACTTACAATTTTTTTTTTTTATTTCCCAGACTTTACCTGTTATGTGTATCATTAGCTGCTAAATGAAGATATTTAACGATATGATTTAGCGGCAGTGCACGACCTTAGGGCGGTATTACAAGCAAATTAGAAAGACAGTCGCGCACACACATACCTATACAACATAAATTGCTGAGTCGTTGTGGGCAAATAACAACACGGTATTGTTTCATTCATGGTGTGGGATAGAGTTTATTTTTTGTAAACAAATTCACTGCAATTATAAATTTTTAATATTTTTAACTTTTGTGAAAAAATTAACTTTTCAAATCAAATTATGTGTAACGGCTAATCAAACTTCCGTTGGCGTGGCAATTGACAAATTGAAGTTTGTTTGTCATTTTACTGTTAACACCGATTATGACTTCATGTGTTTTCTTAAATGGGACTTGACACGCACATCTAATAGAAATAGGCCTATCTAATGCTGACCTTGAAGAAATATGTATGTATGGCTACACATTCATTTATATCCATGAAAACATTTGTCCCTATTATAATTTATTTATTTAATTTATTTTTTTTTAATTCTCATAGTCGTCGAAAAATGAAATAAGTTTATTGGCTAATTTGGGAAAAATTAAACATTGGCCTATATTATTTTTATACCCTTCACCACTCTGTCGTACAGGGTATTATGTCTTTGTGCATATGTTTGTAACAGGTAAAAATAAACGAGATAGACCCATGGTTTCTTTTGAGAATATGCATAGAATCACTTTCTGAGTCGATTTATGCATGTCCGTCCGTCTGTCTGTCCGTCTGTCTGTCTGTCTGTCCATGTTAAATTGTAAACAATGTACAGGTCGCATTTATAATCCGAATTGGATGAAATTTGGCACAAGTCATTTATTTGGCCCAAGACGAACCCTATTGAAATTCGAAAAAATCGGTTTAAATTTAGATATAGCTCCCATATGTATTTTCGTCAGATTTAAGGTAAATGGTGTACCCAAGTCCCTATATATCTTTCGATTTGCACGAAATTTGGCATAGCGTACTGGATTAAGTCTAGAATGATGTGTGCAATGTTTCGTGAAAATCGGTTCAGATTTAGATAATATAATATAATATAATATAATATAATATAATATAATATAATATAATATAATATAATATAATATAATATAATATAATATAATATAATATAATATAATATAATATAATATAATATAATATAATATAATATAATATAATATAATATAATATAATATAATATAATATAATATAATATAATATAATATAATATAATATAATATAATATAATATAATATAATATAATATAATATAATATAATATAATATAATATAGATTCGTCTGGAATGATGAATAGCAAGTTTGGTGAAAATCGTTTCAGATTCAGATATAGCTTCCATATATAGTTTTGCCAGACTTTTGGGTAAATGGTTCACCAAAGACCCTGCAAATCGTTTGATTTTCACGAATTTTGGCATAGCGTACTGAATTATGTCGAGAATGATGTGTGCTACGTTTCGTGAAAATCGGTTCAGATTTAGATATTGCTCCCATATATAGTTTCGCCCGATTTTAAGTACATGGTGCACCAAAGTCCCTGAAAATCATTCTATTTGCACGAATTTCGGCATTACGTACTAGTCTAGAATGATGTGTGAATGAAAATCGGTTCAGATTCTGATGATTCAAGATACCATGTTACAGCCAATTCAGTTTAAAATGTGTCCAAATTCCCCAAAATACCGAAATTTGGGATATAACGTTATATGAGGCCTATCGTAAAATGTGGAACAATATTGATCGATATAGTAGGAACTTGTTATATCTAATGAGAACCCATAATACCAAATTACAACCAATTCGATGGAAAAAGTGCCTATACACCCAAAAATACCGAAATTTGAGAGGTACAGTTATACGGGGGCAATCTTACCTAATGAAAATGTCTTACCTAATGAAAATCCAAAATAACAAACTACAGCCAATTCGGTAGAAAAAAGTGCAGAAATTTCTTCAAATGCCTAATATTTGGGGCTACATATATTTGGTTGCTATACAAAAACGTGGGCCGATATATCCCATTGTCAATACCAAATATCGTAGGAGTAATTACAATGTATGTGAAAATATAAATAATGTGAAAGTTCTTTATCAAATATTGGGAGCTCTATCGTGATTTCAACAGACAGACCGACATGCATAAATCGGTATAGAATTTTGTTTCGATCTTATATAGTTCACTTCGAGGTGTTGGATGTATGTCAGCCTCTAAAAAGCCTGTATACCTGTTGGATTATGTGCCTAAAAACTTTAAAATACTGAACATTGGGCAGTTAATAATAACCATTCGGTTGGAAAATGCTCCAAAGGACTAATGAAAATACCAACAATCTTGAAAACACCGTTATATAATAAAACGTTTTGTGCGAAAACGTTTTTTTCCTAACAAAACCCCAGAATACAAAATTATTGACACAGACTTAGAGCCATCAGAGGCTACGAATCTGTGTTAAAAAAGGCAGAACAGACAAATATGAACCAAATTTCATCACAGTGTGACAAACGATTTGCATGAAAGTGGACGAATATATATCGGAGATATACCTAAATTTGAACAGAACACAAAACACATTTTAAAACTCGTCATTTTAATACAGCCTGACGAACGGACATGCATAAATTAAATCAGAAAGTGATTCTATGTAATTCCCCAAAGCAAATGTGTGGGATAGGATTTAACATCTTTGAACAAATAAGCATTATTATTACTAAGGGTTCTTGAAAACAATTCTTAAAAAATATTTCGAAATTTAATCTCTAAACATCAACGTTTATAATTGTTCAAAGAAATCCCTGTCCTTGAAAAGTGTAAATTCGAATCTTTGAATTATTGATTCGAATTCTTGAAACATATTTTGTAAAAAACACCTTAAAAGCCACACTTACATTTTTTGATATACTGTGAATTTTACAGTGTTGGCGTTTAATAAATTACAAACACATTTACATACACATATTTCTTGGTAAACTAATTTAAATGTATAGCAATTAGTCATTATAATATTCATATCCACATATTTTACATTTTATTTACGTTATGGATATCACTGTTGCTTTCTTTTGCGAAGTAAAGTAACGATATCACGTAAACTTTTCGAAAAAAGGTGAAAGATTGTTGCCACTCAATAATCAACGACATATGTGCTTGACGATTTGCAGCAAATGAAACAATAACGCCAACAACAACACAACAATAATAACAATAATGAACGAATGAAAAAACAGCAGCAGCAATCTAACAAATCATTCAAATCCATTTCGAACACAAACAATAATCTGTGAATAATCCGACTATAAGCCTAAATGTTTGGTACATGCAAACAATGTTGTCAAGTTGGCGATTTTTAGAAATGTCATCATTGTGGTTCGTTTTGAGAATATGCATAGAATCACTTTCTGAGTTGATTTATGAATGTCCTTCTGTCCGTCCGGCCGTCCGGCCGTTAAATGAAAATTGTCACATATTTTTTAGCAAATGGTGCACCAGAGAGTCAAATTTAGGCCGATTTGCACAATATTATGCACATCGTACTGAAGTTAGTATAACCTAACGTGTGCCAAGTTTTGATGAAATTGGTTCATATAGCTCCCATATATTTTCGTCCGATTTTAGGTGAATGGTGCACCAAACTCTTCATGTTTCTTCGATTGACACCAAATTTTGAACAACGTTCAACATGTTTTAAGTTAAGGTGTTAAACTGAGCCTAGAATATTGCGTTTTGTAAAAATTGGTTCAGATGCAAATATTGTCCCCATATATATTGCAGCCTAACTTCATTTTAATAGTGCACCAAATAATGAACTGGTGTTCAATTGAGATTAAATTTTGAACAGTTCTCTATTTGCCCTTTTGCACAAAAAAGACTCCAAATCTGCCCTAATGAAATGAAATTTGACATAGGTTACCGAAGACATATGTGTGGATTGATATACCCAATAAGAATACGAATACCAAAATACCGATAATTGGAAGGGTACCGTTAGAAAAATTGGACAGATAATTATAATATTTAGTTGCGATATTTGGTACCCAAAAAGAACCCATTGCACCAAATTTCAGCGAATTCGCTTGAATAGCTTGCTCAAGAACCCCAACGTATCGAAAATTGGGGGGTACCCTTATGTAGAGGATATGTCTAAACGTGGACCAATATAGCTCATTTTTAAACTTGATATCTATCTCAATTCGTTTAGAGGCTAGAGTGATAGCAACAGACAGACGGAGAATATGTATTTATTGGGTTGGAAATTTATAATTTCGATGAAATGATTATTATAAACTGAAAAACAAACTTAATATACTCTCCATACTATGGTGGAGGGTATAAAAAAGTCGGTTCACATATAGACACAGATCACATATTTAATTTAGTCCAATTTCATGTCAATGGTATAGTCCGTCCGAATATACTACTTTCCTTATTGGTTTTTTTTATACCCTTCACCACTCTGTGGTACAGGGTATTATGTCTTTGGGCATATGTTTGTAACAGGCAAAAGGAAACGAGATATACACATGGTTCCTTTTGAGAATATGCATAGAATCACTTTCTGAGTCGATTTATGCATGTCCGTCCGTCCCTCCGTCTGTCGATGTTAAATTGTAAACAAAGTACAGGTTACATTTATAATCCGAATTGGATGAAATTTGGCATAGGTCACTTATTCGGCCCAAGGACGAACCCTATTGAAATTGGGAAAAATCGGTTCAGATTTATATATAGCTCCCATATATATTTTCTTCCGATTTAATGTAAAGGATCCCTATATATCATTCGATTTGCACGAAATCTGGTATAGAGTAATGAATTAGGTCTAGAATGATGTGTGCAAAGTTTCGTGAAAATCGGTTCAGATTTGGATATAGCTCCCATATATATTTTCTTCCGATTTAAGGTAAATTGTGTACCAAAGTCCCTATATAACTTTAGATTTGCACGAAATTTGGCACAGTGTAATGAATTAGGTTTAGAATGATGTGTGCAAAGTTTAGTGAACATCGGTTTAGATTTGGATATAGCTCCCATATATATTTTCGTCCGATTTAAGGTAAATGGTGTACCAAAGTCTCTATATATACTTCGATTTGTACGAAATTTGGCATAGCGTACTGAATTAAGTCTAGAACGATGTGGGTCAAGTTTCCTTAAAATCGGTTCAGATTTGGATATAGTTCCCATATATATTTTCGTCCGATTTGAGGTAAATTGTGTGCCAAAGTCCCTATATATCTTTCGATTTCCACGAAATATGGCACAGCGTAATGAATTAGGGCTAGAATGATGTGTGCAAAGTTTCGTGAAAATCGGTTCAGATTTGGATATAGCTCCCATATATTTTCGTCCGATTTAAAGTAAATGGTGTACCAAGGTTCCTATATATAGCTTTCGATTTGCACAAAATTTGGCATAGCGTACTGAATTAAGTCTAGAGGGATGTGTGTTATTTTTTGTGAAAATCGGTTCAGATTTAGATATAGCTCCCACATATAGATTATATTCTTAACAACGCGGCGTACCGAATAGCGTGTGTCAATTTTGCTATAAATCGTTTTCCATAAATTTTCCCCATGTTTCGCAGGCGGCTCTAAATCTGCTCGAATGAAATTAAAGCTAGGATAGGTTGGAGAAAGAGGGAACATAGACATACAATTGCTAGGATACATATGTACAATATACCCAAAGTAGTGAAGGGTATCATATAGTCGGCCCAGTCCGACTTTACTACTTTCCTTTCCTGTAGAAGACCATGACGTCTTCTACAATAGAAGTCTATTAGTTCCTCTTCCAAAGCAGATGGCGAGATATTCTTCGATAGAAGACCATGACTCGTTCCTCGATAAAATACCATGAGATTCCGTAAAAGAAGATGAGGGCTTCAGTAGAAGACCGAAAAAAGACTACAAGATCTTCTTCCAGAGTAGACCAAAAATAGTCTTCCCCTTAGAAGACCATGAAGTATTATTTTATATTGACAATGAGGCCGCCTCTCCACACATTTCGTACAACTAATGTATTTGGTCCACGGATGAACCCTATTGAAATTGGTTAAAATCGATTTTGATTTAGATATAGCAACCATATATACTTTACGACCGATTTTACAATAGCGATCACAGTCTCATGCTTGTCCGATTAAAAAAAAGAATGTACACCGTGCTAAATTGAGACAAGAATGACGTATATTAAGTTTTGTCGAAATCGGTTCTGATTTAGATATTGATTTATTATGTTATATTAATGATGCACCAAACTCCCAAGTTTTGTCTGAGTGAGATGAAGTTGTGCTAAGTTTTTTGAATTAAGTCGAAATAGGTTCAGATTCAGATATAGTTCCCATATAGAGTCTCAAGCGATTTTATGTTAATGGTGACCTAAACTCCCAAAGTATATCCGATTATGTCAAAATTTTGATGTTGGTTAACTTTCGATGAAACCCGTTTGGATTTCGATAGAGCTCTCATATATTTTTTCGACCGATTTCAGGTAAGTGGTGCATCAAACACCCCACTTCTTTCCTTATTACAGAAACTTTCGAATTAAGTATATAATGGAAGCTTATTTCAAGTTTTATTCAAATTGATATATAGCACCCATATATATATATATATATATATATATATCCAAAGTGGTGTAGGATATCACACAATCGGCCTTTGGTAATTTTCTTATTAGTTTACAATATATTTATTGTGATATTTATTTATGAAAATAAAAAACCTCAAAATGTTAACATTGATTTATTCATTCTTTCATTAAAGCACGTTGGGGCCATCGCATGCAAACTGTGCGGTATGCATTTGGTTACTGACTTGTTTCTTCTTCTTTGTTTTTGTTGTTTAACTGGAGGTGCTACAATTGCTGAGTGTGTTTTTTTTTTTTTTTTTTTTTTTGGCTGAGACAATGGCGATGATGAACCTGAACATCATTATCGTCTGGTGACGCTGGTTTGGCTTTGGTGACGCTGGTTTGGGAGACAGACAGACAAACAGAGAAGTAGGCAGACTGAATGTTGTTTGGCACCCATCATTGTTGTGCGCATGTGCCACAAGCTGAGAAACGGCTCATAGCACAGCACAATCTGCCAATCGGCCAAACAACAACAACACAGCACAGCACAAGAAAAACAGTTTCAATTTCATTTTTAAACAAATGCTAACCGCAAATACATCTTTAATGCATAATCAACTTTCGAAGAGTGCGGTCCGGTCGGTTGGCCAATAATAATAAGAAGAAAAACAATCGTTAAAGTGACAAAAAAGCATTTAAGCATTTAATAACCAAAGAAATAAATAGTAAAAAAACAGCAACAAAATATTTTAAAACAATAAATTGCAATTTAAGGAAATTTGGAAATAAAAAAAGAAAATATTTTCCTAAAAAAAACACAAAATGTCAATCGCGCCGCAAATATGTACGGTTGTGCTAATCATATTAGTGTCCTCATGTGTTCTAGTCGAAAATCGCAGTTATGACAATGGCCTCATATTTTACGACCTTAAAACGAAACAAATTATCTTACCTCCCACCGTATCGGTATCGCGCGGTCGTAGCCTGTCAAATTTCAAATTCTCCAGCAAGGGTTCCATATGGTCAACATTTGGTAAACCATGCGAGTGTGCCGGGCCACTGTGTGGCTGTTGTGTTGGTATCAAAGTGAAACAATATAATTTCGATCAGAAAAGTACGTGCTCAAAATATTCAAAATCTTTCTTTTTGTTATACAATACGACCACCATTTATGATAACAATCAAAATTGAAAATGAAACCCCCACCAAAAAAAAAATAATTGTTTATTTCGTACATGTCTTTAGATCTCTAGCCATTATGTAGTGCACCTTATGAATGAATTATTCACAGTAGCTGCAAAAACCAAACACAATATGCCAGATTTTGACCATTTAATATACAAATGTGTGTAAACAATTTCAGTTTTTTATTGTTTGATGTGTGTCTAAAGAAATTAAATTACCCAGATAAGTGAAATTATTAAATGAACATCTTTGATTGCTTCGGACGTAACAAAACTGTAAACTTGTTAATTGAATACAAATATCCAATTGCAAAAAAGATATACAAATATTACGCGAAACAGAGTAAACGATGTGTGTGCAATATTTAATCGAAATGAAATTGAAAGTTAATATTATTTGGCATCAAACTAAATAATCATACCGATAAATATTCAACAGAATTTAAGTCCATATTCACGAATTAGAGAAATTAATAGTATTATCCGGAATTATACTAAATGAAGGATTTTATTATAAACTGAAAAATGGATAGTTAATTTTTAATCAATTAGAAATTTCATTAACGTATTTTAGCAAGCAGGGTTTTCCAGACTTTGAATGAAAATTCTCAACTGTTTTACTACTGGTGTACAAGGTGGATTGGTATTTTACTTTCATGCTGAAGGTCTTAATTTTTGTACCCTTCACCTTCAAATGGTGCACCAATGTCCCTGAAAATCATTAGATTTGCACGAATTTTGGCATAGCGTACAAAATTAAGTCGACAATGATGTGTACTAAATTTCGCCCGATTTTAGGTAAATGGTACACCAAAGTCCCTGAAAATCATTAGATTTGTGCGAATTTTGGCATAGCGTACTAAATTAAGTCGACAATTCGCCCGATTTTAGGTAAATGGTGCACTTTATATATCTTTCGATTTGCACGAAATTTGGTATAGCGTACTAAATTAAGTCTAGAATGATGTGTGTTATCACATATATTTTCGTCCGACTTTATGTAAATGATGCACCAACTTCACTATATATCTTTCGATGTGCACGAAAATTCGATTTATAACTAAATGAAGAACTCCAAATGTGGCCGAATGCACAAAACATACTGAAATAAGTGTAACCTAACATGTGACAAGTTTCGATGAAATCGGTTTAGATTTCGATATTTTGCTTTAAATTTATTTACATAATTTTGTCCCATTGTAAGAAGCAACTCTATATCTGACCAAAATTTAGTATAGGTTGCAGAATGACATGTTTAATTTCATGGTAATGGTCCTTCAAAAATGCGACGTCTGTTGGGATTCCATCTGTTGAATATACCCAAAGTGTTGAAGGGTATCATATTGTCGGCCCCGTCCGTTCCTTATTGGTTTTATGTTATGTTTTTGTTGCTCTAGATACCGCAATTATGACCCAAACATCACTCAATTTTACATGAGGAGGGGGATTTCGCCAAAAAAATAAGCAAGGCCCTCTTGATACTATACTGCTCCACTCACAGCGTTTTATATTTTTTGATTCCGCAGAGGATAAAATGCGTCTTGACTGGGAATTGACAATATATTTTCATACTTTGACATAACAGCTACATAAAGGTCTCTCCTATTTCAACTTTTTAAAGTTCCAGCTCCGAAGTCGTTGGAAAATGTATTATATTTACAAAAATTTCAAAGGCTAAACCTTTGTGACGGAGGTACCAGAAGGTACGAACCAATAATATCCACCTTCGTACATAATATACTTACTGGAGACAGAACATTTTTTCCAAAAGACGAGCATACACCAGTAAGGAAAGTAGTAAAGTCGGACTGGGTCGATATATACCCTTCACCACTTTGGGTATATTCTTCAATTTCAATAGGGTTGGGCCAAATAAGTGACTTGTGCTACATTTCATCCAAATCGGACCATAAATGCGACCTGTACTTTGGTTAGAATTTAACATGTCCGTCTTTAGACATGCATAAATCGACTCACAAAGTGATTCTATGGATATTCTCAAAAGGAACCATGTGTCTATCTCTTTTCCTTTTGTCTGTTACAAACATATGCACCCTTCACCTTATAAAAATATTTCCAGGCGTGTGTTGATGGTATACCTCGTGGTTCAATTGACGCCGATATTCACCGTTGACGCAGATCGGCTCGTAGATCTTTCGGAGAATTTCTCCGGATTTCAAAACGGATGTAATCTGTTTTTTAGTTATGGTGTTACCGAGGTAGATTAAATCTCTGTTTACCTCAATGTTTCAGTTTTCAAGTTCCACTACTGGCTCAAATCTATTGGACGTCTTGCGCGATGATACCAACAGCTTGGTCTTCTCGCCATTTACTGCTGACCTTGTCCGAGTTAAAGTTATCCTGCATAACCGTATTAATTTTGCAGGAATGCCGAACGCAGACATGTCGCTAATATTTTCGTGGGCCTTTTGGCGAAGTGTGTGGCGCAGTGTGAAAATCGGGTCTTTGGAGGATTTTCCAGGTCTGAAGCCCCATTGTTATGATCAAATATTGTCATTGACCATTGGCTTCAATCGTTCACACAGCACGCTGGATAACACATTATATGCGATGGGAAGAAGAATAATTCCTCTATAGTTGGAACATATCGTCTTGTCCTTTTTTTTTGTGCGTGGGACACAGGATGCTCATGTTCCAATAATTGGTCTTGAATAGTTTGGCTGCTGGCTACTTTATTATTCTTCAGTCGTATAGAGTGTATACCACCTAGATAGGTATACACTCTATACCATCATCTCTCATTAGTTCTAGGGTATCTTTTTCATCGTCAATATTTTATACCAGAAGCTTTGCAAAATACTCCATCCAAATCCTCAACACACTATCTGTATATGTCAACAGGTTACCTTATTCATCTCCACAGGAGAGTGTGTCTGCACCAAAGCATTTAGTTGGGTTTTTTACTCGTTGGTAACATTTCGCATTTATGATCCAAATTGAATAAAATTTGTCACATGCCATTTATTTGGTCCAAGGACTATTGAAATTGGAGAAAATCGGTTCAGATTTTCAGATCCCATATATATTTTCGTCCTCCTCATACTTGTCCGATCGAGACACAATTTTACACAACGTACTGAATTGCGTACAGGTTGATTTTGAGTTTTGTTGAAATCGGTTCAGATTTTGATATAGGTCCCATATATTGTTTCGTCGATTTTATGTGAATGATGCCCCAAACTCCCAATATTTTTCCGATTAGACAAAATATATGCGAAGTTTTGTTGAAATTGGTTCAGATTTAGATATAGCTCCCATATAAAGTTTCGTCCGATTTTATGTAAATGTTGCAACACACTCCCAATATTGGTCCGATTGAGACAACAATTTGCACAACGTACTTAATTAGGTACAGATTGATGTATGCGAAGTTTTGTTCAAATCAGTTTAGCATTATACAATATAATATTTGTCCGTTTGAGATAAAATTGTGAATAGCGAATGCAATTGAGTCAATAATGATGTGTGTTAAGGTTCATTGAAATCGGTTCAGATTTATATATAGGTCATATATATATATATATATATATATATATATATATATATTTTCGTCCGATTTCATGTAAATTGTGCACCGAAGAGGCTATGTTTGTTCGATTTACACCAAATTTGTGTAAATCTGTTCTATCTACAGGATATTTTATATAAAATATTAGCATCTCTTGTATGCCTAAGGTGGTGAAGGTCCCCTCCGAATTTTGAACTTTCCTTACTTGTTTATTTATTTTTTAGGCTTGTAGGGTAGGCTTGTGCTATATGCTAGACGAGTGCGAACCTTGGCTGCTACAAGGTAATGGTGCAAATCGATATTCGTCTAAAACACAGGGTGAATACCTGTCGTCTATCACAACATGATCAATTTGATTTCCCCTTGTTCGATCGGGAGAAATCCGATATGCTTGAATCTGGTGTTGCTAACTTCTATGTTTTTGCTGCCGCAAAGACAATCAGCCGGATGTTTTTCATGGAGGCTGAATTTTCAGACGGTGACACCAAAACGATTTTCGCACGGGCGCAAATAAGACTGATGTAGAAAAACTTCGCTTTTATACGGATTAAAGCGATTGGGTCATCTACAGGAGTAAATCTGGAGACGAGGTCTTTTATTCTCCTGTTCACCATAAATTCACTGCCAAATTCATGTTTCGCTTCATGCAAGCTATAATACAGAACGTAATCATCTGATTCACTTACGTCCTTTTCCATCGTATTTCTTTTAAGGCAATAATATCGACTTTGTACTTCTTAAGTACATCTGCTAATGCGAAAACTGTGTCTTTTCTGTTCAACGTGCGCACATACCAAGCGCAAATCGTGATCAGCGGAGGTCATAAAGATAAGGCAGGTTTGGTTTTCTTTTTCGTATCTTTTTCATAGAATGTGGGGTTTTCCGAGTCTGGGCAAATAAACCCGACGGCTCAATCCATTCTTTTTAATTCTTATGAGTGAACTCGCGGCACATATCGGCTCACTATTCAACGGATGTTGAAAGTAGCTACCCCAGGGGAGGTCAGTATCCACAATTTAGATGAAAGAGGGACCAAGATAAGCCTTAAAATCAATCGGAGCCGTTGCTTGGCATCTATCATCCCCTACGTCACCCTCATCTATATATATAAAAATGGAGCCATAAAAATGTATACTAACTCATCAATTGAGAACGGCTAGACCGATTTAACTCAAAGTTTCTTTCAGTTTTCGGTAATTACAGTGGGAAGGTTTTTATGAAAGAAAATTTTAAGAAAAATCCGCGAAAATCTTGCAAAAATTATTTTAAAAAAATGGCTGGACCGATTTGACTTAAAATTTCTGTTAGTTGTTTGTAATTGAAGTGGAGAGATTTTAATGAAAGAACATTTTGAGAAAAATCCGCGAAAATGTTGCAAAAATTATTTTAAAGAAACGGCTGGACGATTTGACTTACAGTTTCTGTTAGTAGTCTGTAATTGAAGTGGAAAGGTTTTAATGAAAGAAAATTTTGAGAAAAATCCGCAAAAATGTTGCAAAATGTATTTTTAAAGATATTAGAATGTCCACACATTTTATATCGAACCTTTATGATTTCATCTCTTCGTAGTTCTTCTTGGACATATTTTGGGCGAAAATTGGCAGCGTATATCTTTAAGTAGTTGTCATTTATGAAAAATTCTCAAAATATGATAATTTTCTACAATCAATTGGATTGTCATTGCCTTGAAAAAACTATTGTATATATGTATGTATATAAAAGTGAATTGCTGTTCATTAGTGTCGCTAAAACTCGAGAACGGCTGAACGGATTTATCTGATCTTAGTCTTGAAAACCGCGAAAAATTTTCAAAAAAATTATTATGAAGCATATTTGCATTTCCACGAATTTTGTATCAAGCTATTTGCACCACGTCGTAGTTGCTTTTTGAGATATTTTGGGCTAGAATTGGTAGCGACCAATCCTATAAGCCCTCATTTGTCAATTATTGAAAATTTTAAATTTCAATTGGATTGACATTGTATTTAAACTTTTTTGTGAGAATACAAAAAATAATTGAGAAGTATATCTTTGAATGTACAAATTACAACCAAATACCGAATTTTAGGTATATGGGGGATATTCGTTATATGGGGGATATTCGAATTCTTGGGCCAATATTGATCATCTCAATTAGGCAGTATAAGTAGTAGTACCCCTATTATTAAATTAGAAGTAATTCTGTTGAATATTGGGGGCTACCATAAAAAGTGAACGAAAATGTAACATTTTCAATACCAAATGTCTTATGAGTAGTAGAAATGTGCAAATTTCAAAGTTCTATATTAAATCGTGGAGGGTATAAAAAGCTAATTTAATATTACGCTACTGTTATATGGAAGTCTAATAAATATATTGGGGAAAATGTAATTAAATACGGAAGTCAAACTTATATGTGCATTTAAATGTTTTTAATTTAAATGATTTTCCACGAATTCAATTATTAATCAACAAAACTTTAAAAGACAAAAATAGCAAATAGCTCCTAAACATAAAATTTTAGATATTCAGTATTGTAATGTTATATTCTGTGTGTTCGGACAAATACCAAGGTATTACAAAAATCTGTGGAGGGTATAAAAACCAACCTAAAATGACGAAAATTATACATCAACTATATTGCTAGGCAATACAACGTTTGCCGGGCCCGCTAGTATTGTATAGTTTTTGTAAAAATATTGAAAAGTTTCTATCAAAGCGCAGAATCTGTTCGCTTTATTTTATATGGATATTAACTCCTTTATGTTTAATGAATTGTTGTTAAAAAAAATAAAAAAAAATGTTTGAAGAAAAAACAACACATTTACATATCATTAAATCGAATGGCTTATAAATTATTTTAACACCCTATGTCAATGAGCTTCTTTGTTTTTGGCGCTACTCTTTTGTCTGGTGAAGATGTCAGTTGGCGGCAGTTGCAAGACACTTTCAACTTTGATTCATTTGCAAAAAAATGAAAACAAAACTTTCTCGTTGCAATTTATTGTTAACCTGACGTAGTTTAGTTTGCTTTTAATATCGCTTGTAAGCGAATTGCATGAACGCCATGGCGTCTGAAAATGAAACAGGGGTTGGGTTGGGGGACAAGTAGGCATGCAAATCAAATCAAATGACTAGTAAATTATCTATGGAAAAATATGTTCACTTTCATTGACAATGTCAGTCATTCAAACTATTTTTTGTTTTTGCAATTCAGACACTTTGAAGTCATGCAAAGAGACAACTAAAAGTGTAGCATTGACTATGCGCCAAAGTGTAATAATAATAAATTTCATTTTAAACAATGTAATTTAATTTGTTTATGATCTATTTGAAATATGCATTAATTTTAATTATATAGGAGTTAATTTATGCTGGCAGGTGATGATGGCACTGGCATATTGCTTGTTTAAACAAAGACACGAACAAAAGCAAATAAAAATCGTTATGTTTATGTAGGGGCAACCCTGAAACTTGGGTCAATAATAATAATAATTTTATTAATACGGATATGTGCTATCCAATCAGAACTCAAAATACCAATTTGCGGCCAATTCGGTTGGAAAACATGTCCAAAAATACCGAGTATTGGGGATAACCGTTATATGGGGGCTACCGTGAAACTTGTATCAATATTAATAATTTTTTACTTTTTTAGGTAAGCCAGAGTGATCCCTTTCTTGTTGTTTTAAAAATAACCAGTAAGGAAAGTAGTAAAGTCGGACTGGGCCGACTATATGATACCCTTCACCTCTTTGGGGACATTCTACATATGTATCTTTACAGATTCGTCTTTTCGAAGGAACATCGACATGAAATTGAACGAACTTAAAAATGCGATCTTTAACTATAAGTAAGCCGACTAACATCAATCCTTACACACACCATTCTGCAATCTATACCACACTTATTAAATAGACTTTAAGCAAACTTTACGCACGCTATTTGGTATGCTTCACTGTTTAAAATGAAACATCAATCAAGCACCCATTGATTATTTGGTTTACAATCAACATTAATAGGTCGAAATTATATATGGAAGCTATGCTATATCTAAATCTAAACCGATTTCAATGAAACTTGCCCGAGATTAATTTATATTAATTTCAGTACGTTTTGACAATCGACTTAGCTATGGGTCTTTAGTACACCATTTACTTAAAATAGGACGGAAGTATATATAGGAGCTATATGTAAATCTGAACCAATTTCAAGAAAACTTGACACACGAATGGTTATAAAAAGTTCAGTACATCGTACAAAATTGTGTGGTTTTTGGTTCTTTAGTGTATAATTTACATTAAATCGGAAGAAAATATGTATTGGAGCTATATCTAAATCTGAACCGCTTTTCACGAAACTTAGCACAAATCATTCTGGACCCAATTCAGTACCGTATGTACCGTACCGTATATAGGGACTTTGGAGACACATTTACGTTAAATCGGGCGAAAATATATATGGGAGCTATATATATAAATCTGACCCGATTTTCTATATACGGGAGCTATATCTAAATCAGAACCGATTTTCTCGAAACGTGGCACACATCAATCTGAACCTAATTTAGTACTCTGTGCTAAATTTCGTGCAAATCGAAAGATATTGAGGGACTTTGGTGCACCATTTACCTTAAATCGGACGAAAATATATATATATATATATATAGGAGCTATATCTGAATCTGCACCGAATTTTCCCAATTTCAATAGGGTTCGTCCTTGGGCCAAATAAGTGATTTGTGTCAAATTTCACCCAAAGCGGATCATAAATGCGACTTGTACATTGTTTACAATTTAACATCTACAGACGGACGGACGGACGGACGGACACGCATAAATCGACTCAAAAAGTGATTCTATGCATATTCTCAAAAGGAACCATGTGTCTATCTCGTTTCCTTTTGCCTGTTACAAACATATGCACAAAGACATAATACTCTGTACCACAATGTGGTGAAGGGTATAAAAACAACAAAATTTTTATTTTTAAAGTGGGTTATGGTCACATTGATTACTTTCGGAAAGGCAGAGAAGACTATAGTTTCGGATTTCGCCACAAATTCTCATCAGCTCTCTTAGTTTTTTGCTTGGGATATTGTCCCAGGGAGTCATGTATCACTCCACTAAACAAAAACCCCTTCTTCCCCAATTTTGTTACATCCACAACTTTAAGCCAAAGTACTTTTAGAGTACGCTCTGTTTAAGAATTCTCTAAAAGTCTCAGAAAATGTTATGGCGGAACATGTAACCATGTGCCATTACTCCACTGTTATGCGTCTCTACTTTGCAGAGAATCAACATAACATGTTTGTGCTGTCGTCTATTTAGATTCAGTGTGGCATTTGTTTGTAGAGATGTGTGTGTTTACTTTTTTAGGTAAGCCAGCTTGATGCCACACTGAATCTATTAATAATTTTTGGTAAGAAGATGTGCTCATTTGTGACGAAAACCCTTAAAACAGCACGAAAATATATATGGAAGATATATCTAAATCTGAACCATTTTCACCAAAACCTGACACACGTTAGGCTATACTATCTTCAGTAATTTTGTGCCAATCGGCTGAACTTAGCGTCTTTTTTCACCATTTACCTAAAATCGGACGAAAATATATATAGGATACACATCTTAATCTGAACCGATTTCAATAAAACTTGGCTATTCTATCTTAAGTACTTGGATCAAAATTTCGTGCCAATTGGCCTAAATTTGACTCTTTGGTGCACCATTTACCACAAATCGGACGAAACCATATATTGGAGATATAGCTCCAAATATGAACCGATTTTCACTAATTTCCAAAGGGATCGTCCTTAGGACAAATAAATGATCTGTGCCAAATTTTATCTAAATGCACCTGCACAGACGGACGGACATGAATAAATAGACTCAGAAATTGATTCTATGCATATTCTCAAAAGGAACCATGGATCTATCTCGTTTCCTTTTGCCTGTTACAAACATATGCACAAAGACATTATACCTTGCACCACAGTGTGGTAAGAGGTGTAAAAATCAAGTCTCATAACGGAGCCCGTATTTTTAAGGTCCTAGTCGTATATTTATCAAATTTACCTTAATTGTCTTTCAGGCGACGATTTTTTTTTTTTGGTTCTCACGGCCGTTTGTTTTGCCTAATTTTATTTTTAAAATATTTTTATCTTAACAATAACAAAGCGTATTTTAATAATACATATTTCTCTCCCTCCGCATCTTCTTACAGTGTGCGCCAATGTGACATATGTGGGACCGAAAAACGAACTAAACCTCGAGATGTTTGTCAATGAAACACAATCAGCTAAATATGCCGTTTCTGCTCGTAATCCTTCACCATTTTGTATACCGGTAATGTTGGGCATACCCATGTCGATGTGTGTCCAAATGTCCGATGTTGGACTGCAGGGTGATAATATGCATGCCTGTATGGATTTTATGGTTCAGCTGGCATCGACACAAATATTTGAAATGCATTTCCAGTGTATGCAGATAGGAGCACAGGGAGCTCAATGGGTGTTGCCCGGTGGCGGTCCCGTTATACCTCCCTCTCAAAGTAAAATTACCGATCGTAGTGATACAATGTCTGATGAATATTACGACGAAGAGGAAGAAGAGGAGGAGATTGAGCAAGGAGAGGAAGAAAATACTATTGAAACGGATGAGGCAACAAATAAATTAGTGGTGCCACAGAAATTGGGAGAAAAAGAAGAAGAGGACACAAATAAAGCTGAAACAGAGACTAATAAGATTATGGAATCCCAGAAGAAGGAAATGGATGAGGATGTAAATAAAGCAGAGGAGGAATTGGATTATGAAGATCTTATGGAAGAAAGTGATACGAATATATCCAAAGAAAATGAAGTCATAACCCCTGAAGAGAAAAAGGAAGAGAACGGAAAAGCTCCTAGTGTGGACAGTTATACTTTAAGACCTTTGAAAGCAAAAAGTGAAGAGGAGAGTTCAGCAGAACTTGAAACATCTGATGACAGCCAGATGTCAATTGAAAATAAAAATCACGATGAACAAATGAATCTTAGCAATGAAATAACTGAAAACTCTGAGGACCAGACAATGAAAAAAATCAATTTGGAAAATGACACTCAACCCATTATGGCTAATAGCGAAACAATGGAAAACATACCCATTGACAATATCAATGACACGGTAATGACTGTTACATCTTCCACAACACAAACTCCATTAATAATGCTGCCAAAAACCCCGACAACAACAACAACTACACCATTAAACGGACCACTGAACTCAACGTCGGATACCAAACCAGAGGAAAATAATAATAGTGGTCATAATGAGAGTGATTACGATGATGATGATGAAGGAGAAGAAGAAAGTGCTGAAGAGGATGATGAAATCGATGAGGATGATGCTGATGAAGATGAAGACGATGACGACAATGATGATGATGATGAATCGACTTCGACTGAAGTGAAAGAGCCTGTAAATGTTAATCGAAATAAACAAAAATTGACAACCACAACAAATGACAATGATATTGAAAATGTGACAGTCATTCCGTCCACGACCACCACTACCACCACCAAATTAGATGAGGAAAAAACTAAAGAAGACGATAACACAACTGCTGATGATGACGATGAATACTATGATGAAGATGAAGAATACGATGAAATTGCAGCGGATGTCCCAGCCAATAAAGAAAATTCCACGAGTGGCCTTGATGTTGCAATCCCAGTAACGCCACAAGCCGTAGCCACAAAGCAGACATTATCACCAACAACAACAAATACGATTGTTGAGAAATCTGAACATGACATTGCTGTAAATCTTCAATTATCCCCAGATGACATGCCTAATGCCAAAGACAACAACAATCACACAATAACAAATGCAACTGCCAGTGTTAACACAACAAATGAAATTGAGAAGTCACCACAACTCACGGAGGTACCAACTGTCAGCAGCAACAGTGACGATGCAGCAACACCTCTAACACCTGTTCGTAAGCTATACAGACTATATCGAGAGAAACATATACCCGCACGATTCTATAGTGGTCACCATTATAAACAACAACAACAACACCACGATAATGTGTAACACCACATTGATTTGCTTTTAAGTCTCTATTCTCCTGCGTGGTCATTAGCGGAAAGTAGAGTTATTTATTTTTTAACATAATTATAATAGTTTTTGTATATACATACTTATTTTTATTTTAAACAGATTATATATGTAAGTGGCATAAACACAATATTTACATAGTCATTAACATATTTATGAGATAATCAGTTTTTTTCTCTAAAGTGATGGCGATTGGAATATGGAAATGTTTAGATTAACAGTCATATCTGTTACACAGGCCTTAAACGCGTGTCCATGCCAGTCAATTTTAATTTGAAGTTTCTAACAATTTTCAAATTTAGTTCACCACAAGTTATACAAAATTTGTCAGTCCGTTTGAAACACCTCGAAATATTCGTCGGAGGTCCCATAAATATTGTTGATCAGTTTTTATTATTTTTATGAAAAAACCTTTCGAAAAGCTTTTGATGTTTGACAAAAAAGTTTTTTTGAATACATTTATAAGAGTATTTAAAGATTACCAGAAGGGAGCCTTCAGACGATCTATTCACTACCGCTCGTATATAAAAACTCCATTCTAGTTCGTATATAAAACTCCATTCTATAAAGACTCCGTTCTGGTTGCCTATAAACACTCCCCATAGACGACAAGAATGGAGTCTTTATAGACGACTCAAATGGAGTCTTCATACGATTTTTCTAGACGACGAGTATGGAGTCTTTATATACGAGCAGATAGGAGTCTTTATAGACGATCAGAATGGAATCATCATAGATTCAGAAGGGAGTATTTATCGACGAGCATTTAGGAGTATTTATAGACGATCAGAATGGAATCATCATAGATCAGAAGAGAGTATTTATAGACGACCAGAATGGAGTCTTGGTTGGCTGTCAGAATGAAGTCGTTGTTAATGACCAAAATGGAGACTTTATTAACGACAAGATTGGAGTATTTATAAACGACTCAAATGGAGTCTTCATACGAATAGGGAGTCTTTATAGACGATTACATAGGTGTTTCAGACGTTCTCAAGATTTAACTCTGGTAGTGAAAACTTATATTTATGAGTTCTAGAGGCATGCTACTTTAAAATATCAATAAATATGAATATTTTTCCAATTTTTATACCCTTCACCACACTTGTGCATATGTTTGTAACAGGCAAAAATAATCGAGATAGACCCATGGTTCCTTTTGAGAATATGGATAGAATCACTTTCTGAGTCGATTTCTGCATGCCCGTCTGTCGGTCGGTCCGTCCGTCCATGTATTTTTGTTAACAAAGTACAGGTCGCATTTATGATCCAATTTGTATGAAATTTGGCAAAGGTCACTTAATTGGCCCAAGGACGAACCCTATTGAAATTGGAGAAAATCGGTCCACGTTTAGGCATAGTTCCCATATAATGGTACCCCCCAAGTTTCGGTATTTTGAGGTTCTTTAGCGCGTTGTTTTAACTGAATTCGCTGAAATTTGGTACTTTGAGTTCTTATTGGATAGCAAATCTCTCCACTAAAAATTAAAAATAAGGGTCCATATAGCTCCCATATAAGGGTACCCCCAATTTTGCGGTATTTTGGGTTTTTTGATCCCATTTATCGACCGAATTCGCTAAAATTTGGTACTTTGTGTTTTTATTGGGTAGCAAATCTCTCCACTATAAATTATAAATATAGGTCCATTTTTTCGGGTAGCCCCCATATAAGGGTACCCCCCAATTTTCGGTGTTTTGGGGTTCTTGAACGCGTTTCTCAATCAAATTCTTTGTAATTTGTTTTTTTATAGTCGTATATGGCAACAAACCTCCCTCCCAAAAATTATTAATATTCGCCCCCTTTTAGGGGTAGTCCCCACATAACCCCCTTTTTATACCCTTCACCACACTTTGGTGCATATGTTTGTAACAGACAAAATTAATTGAGATAGACCCATGGTTCCTTTTGAGAATACGCATAGAAACTCTTTCTGAGTCGATTTTTGCATGTCCGTCTGTCCGTCCGTCCATGTATTTTTGTTAACAAAGAACAGGTGACTTAATTGACCCAAGGACAACCCCTATTGAAATTGGAGAAAATCGGTTCAGATTTAGATTTAGCTCCACATATATATTTTCGTCCGATTTTAACTTATTGATGCATCAAACTCCCAATTGTGGTCCGATTGAGAAAAAATTTTGCACAGAGTATTGAATTAGGTCTATATAGTTATATGTCAAAGTTTGTTGAAATTGGTTCAGATTTAGATATAGCTCCGATGTATAGTTTCGTCCGATTTAAAGTACATTGTGCACCAAACTCCCAATATTGGTCCGATTGAAGCAAAATTTTGCACAGAGTACTAAATTACGTCCCGACTGATGTATGCGAAATTTCTAGATCTACAGGATATTGGAGATATTAACATGCCTTGCATGTACCCATAGTGGTGAAGGGTATCATATAGTCGGCCCGGTCCGACTTTTGAACATTCCTTACTGGGTGCCATTGAACAACACATGCTATCATCCATACATTTCGAAGGAAGGTATTTTCATTTAAATTTTGAAAGCTGAATGTTGTCAAAAGTACATTTATTAATAATTGTATATTTATGCCATGATTTTGTACTTTTATCTTAAATACCTGTAAAGGTGGACGGGTTGATTTATGAAAATCAAAAGAAAGTGCTTCTGTTGCTGGTTGCCTTAAGCGATAGTCTTATCCGACATGAAGGCCATGTTCAAATATTTCACATACTATTAAAAACAAAAAATATTTCTACAAAAATTGCTTGCGGTAACCATAAACTATCTATGTACATAAGTACTCTACTAAATTCTAACATCTTTAAATATTATTTTCGAATATTTTCTAAGAAAACATCTAATTACCATTTATAAAAATCTAAATATTAACGATCATTTTACAATCGGAATTTTTTAAAGGCCTCAAAACTTAATGCTTTCTTCTACTTTCTATTCCAATTGCCTGGCCGAGTCAAAGTGTGCGTATGTTAAACCAGATTTTATGATGTCAAACATTACGTGTAAACATTAATATGCACATACACACTCTGACCAACTGATTAATTGTTTAATGTTTTTCTTGTTCGCTTGTTGAAATTGTTGTTTATGACTTGTTAATGTTATTGTTATTATTATTACTATTAATATATTTTTGTTATTTATTTCTATAGCCGTAGGTTATTTTTCTAATTTTTATAATTTAGTTATAATTGTGTGTAATATTTTAATAAAATGTAAAACAAATATTTAAAATAAACAAAAAACTTGTTTATTTGTGATAATAATTTGTCTAAATATAATATTGGTAAGTATAATGAAAATTATAATTTATAGACGAACTAAATGGGTGTCTATATTCACGATCTGAAGGGTGTCTGTAGAGACGAATGAAGGCTGACAAACAGAATGAAGTCTTTCTATGTCAGGGAGTCTTTGCAGACGGTCTGAAGGTAGTCTTTATAGACTATATACAAATATTAAGCGATTTCAAACAAACATGTCACAGGTTAGGTTATAGTAACTTCAAAACGTTTTGTTCCTATCAGCCTATTGGTTCCTTGGTGCGTCAATTACTTAAAATCAAACTATAATAAAAGGGAGCTATATCTAAATCTGGACCGATTTTCACGAAACAAGACAGACATCACTCTAGACTCTGGTGTAGACTTTGGTGCACCATTTACATGAAATCGGACGAAACTATATATGGGAGCTATATCTAAATCTGGACCGATTGTCTCGAAACTTTGCAGACTTCACTCTAGGCTCAATTCAGTACGTTATGCCATATTTCGTGCAAATCGAAGGATATATAGGGACTTTGGTGCACCATTTACATGAAATCGGACGAAACTATATATGGGAGCTATATCTAAATCTGAACCGATTTTCATGGAACTTTGCAGGCATAATTATAGCCCTAAATGATTAGGCTGTACGAAATTTCGTGCAAATCGAAAGCTATATAGGGACCGTTTACATTAAATCGGTTAAATATATATATGGGAGCTATATTTAAATCTGAACCGATTTTTCCCAATTTCAATAGGGTTCGTCCTTGGGCCGAATAAGTGACCTATGCGAAATTTCATCCAATTCGGATCATAAACGCGACCTGTACTTTGTTTACAATTTAACATGCACAGACAGACGGACGGACGGACATGCATAAATCGACTTAGAAAGTGATTCTTTGCATATTCTCAAAAGGAACCATGTGTCTATCTCGTTTCCTTTTGCCTGTTACAAACATATGCACAAAGACATAATACCCTGTACCACAGTGTGGTGAAGGGTATACAAATCAGGAGACATTCTGAATCGAGTTCGTGGCCATTCAGGGTATTCGGATCCTAACATCCATTCCCTAGATTAATTTGTTTGAAAATAATAATAATAGGAACATGTTGTTCCTTAAAGTATCTGAAATGTTGATATGTCAGGGGAAATATAAAATCAGGTGCCTAATCGTTTTCCAATGTCTTTGAACTTATAAACAGAACACTTCGCATATATCCGATACCAAAAATGTGTATCACAGAGAAAACTAATATACGAGATATTTTCTTTGCAAAAATCGATCATTAAGCTCAGCTGTAAAGAGAACAACTAACAAAAAAACAGCAATATTAGAAAATATAACATAATATCTAATTTGAAGGTTGTACCAAAACCTCCGTGCGATGGTACCTATTCGTATTGAACATGCCAACTACCGATAACATTCAGGTTGGAAAACGGGGGTAAGAACTTCAACATACCGAAAACTGAACGGGAAATAATTATGGCGTCTTTTTTAAACGTTAAGCTATAGTGCATAATTTCTTGGGTGATGTTTTTTATACACAAGAATTCGTTATGTCTAATTAAAGTCAACTCTATGAGAAAATTAGGTCAATGTCTTTATAATACCGAAAATAGAGGGGGGACCTGTATGTATTGCTATATCAAAACGTGGACATAAATAGATAATCCCGGAATGACATATTTTAGCTACCACAATCGGAATGGAGATATATTAATTTTTGATAGGAAGATTTGACACCACATTAGATATTATGGGGGATACCCTAATCCCCAAAAATGTGGAGTGCCATTATATGTAGGCTTCTCGGAAGATTGCGCAATTATTTTAGGGACACTTTATACTCAATGATCATCCAAAATATAAAATGAAAGCCAAACACCGAATATTAAGTATACCCTATATTAAATTAAAAACAATTCCGTGCCCAAGATCTTCAAAATATGCAATGTTTATTGCTGCCGTTATATGGGCTGTATCCCGAAACATGTGCCAATATTAATAATATTTGGTACGGACACTTTCGGCTCAATTACAATCAATTCTGTTGAAAAAATTTCAGAGCACTGTCTCAAATCGCGGAGTGTGGAAAAGGCTATCGTTATTTGAATTATACATCAACAATATTGCTATGTAAGGCAGCGTTTGCCGGGCCCGCTAGTAAATAAATAAATATATATAAATATTGGGTGCATCATTTAAATTAAATCGGACGAAAAAAGATATCGTTAGCTAAAATGCAAAAAGGCGTAACTAACAAAAGCAGAATTGTGTAGGAGAAGCAAAAAACTGTTTTGAACGAAAACTATAAACATGTCATGTGAAATGAAAAAGTATGCCCGGCAGGGTGATATTGCATATGACGAATAATAGACTATAATTGTTTTTACAAATTTAGTTATTTAGTTTAATGGCAGTCATAACAATTAAGTAAAAATGCGAATTTTTTGTTAGTTACGCCTTTTTGCGTTTGCTCACTTGTAGTTACCCGACTTTTAATTTTTTGTTAATAAATACCGCAATATATATAACACATGTAGTTTATTGACATTCACAATATTCATTCAAAAAGTCAATTTTAAATTTTTTGTTAGTTACGCCTTTTTGCATTTTAGCTGACGATATGTGAACTGTATCTAAATCTTAACGGATTTCATTACGTGCGAAGGTCTGTTCCAATTTCAATACGCTGTGCAAAATTTTGTGTCAATCGGATAAGCCTTGGCAGTTTGGTGCATATATATGGGAGCTATATCTAAATCAGAACAGATGTTTTCCAATTTTAATTGGGTTCGTCTTTGGGCCAAATAAGTCAACTGTGCCAAATTTCATTCATTTCGACCTGTACTTTGCGCACAAAAATACAGGGACGGACGGACATGCAAAAATCGACTCAGAATGTGATTCGATACATATTCTCAAAAGGAACCATGGTTCTATCTCAATTTCATTTACCCTGTGTGGTGAAAGGTATAAAAACGTGCTAAAGGGTCTTTAAGGACGAGCTAAATGGAAGTCTTTATAGACGAGCGAAATGGAATTCTTATAGTTGAGAGGAGCTTCTAAGGGAGTCTTTAAAGACTAGCCGAAAGAAATAATTATACACAAATTGGATGGAGTCTTTGTAGAGCTAATGGGAGTATTTATGGATGACCCGAAGGGAATGTTTGCTGATAAGCTAAGGGGGATCTTTATAGACTAGCTAACGATAGTCTCTATAGACGAGGGGGTCTTTATAGTCGAGTTGAATATATAGATAAACTGATAGATGCTTTGATTATGATCAAATATTTATTTATTTATTTTTTTTTTTTTTTTTGAAAATTTGAATATATATTAAATATGTAAAGATGTATCTGCGTGCATTAATGTACAATTTGTATCTGTGAATTTTTAATTTTTTTATTCCAAATTTTTTCTTAACTTTGCTTTTAAAATTTTATGCGCTTCTCACACGCAAATTATTATATATGAAAAAGAGCTACCCATCACAGTTATGAACTATTTTTTAACCATTTTAACATTTTTGGCGATTAGTAACGCAAAAAAATTCATTTTAACACTTTGTGAGATGACATTCACCAATTAACATTTTCGAGAAATAAAAACAAAACTATCGCAATATGCGTGGGAAAAATAATTATAAAAAAACAATAGATTGTACAATTTGTTGATGTTAATGATGAATTCACAGCAAAGCCAAAATCTTACATAACTTAGTTATAATTCATAAATAAATATTTATAATTTATATTTGTACATTTCATAACATAGCTAATGCAATTTGTATGGTTAATTTGCCACTTGGGAAAAATAATTCTGTGACGTAAGAACTTATACGGTACACAATTTTACAGTTTATGTGGAATAAAAAAAAATAATAAACCAGTAAGGAAAGTAGTAAAGTCGGACTGGGCCGGCTTTATGATACCCTACACTACTTTGGGTATATTCTACATATGTATCCTAACAATTTCATGCCAATGTACCTTCGAGGGAACAGCTATTCGGTATGTCGCACTGTACAAAATTTAATCTCAATCATACACCCGTTCGAATTTGATACGTTGGACAGATATTATTAGTTTGGTGCACTATTCACCTAAAATATAAATCTGTACCGATTTGCACAAAACTTACCAGAGATTAATTTATATTAACTTCAGTACATTGTACAAAATTGTGTGCCAATCGGAATATCTTCAGGTCTTTAGTGCATAATTTACATAAAATCGCACAATTTACAATTACATAGTACGCTATGTCAAATTTCGTGCAAATAGAAAGACTTACATAAAATCAGACGAAAATATATATAGGAGCTATATAGGAGCTAAATATATATGGGAGATATATCTAAATCCGAACCGATTTTAACAAATCTTAAATCACATCATTATAACTTAGCCATATTCCGTGCAATTCGAGAGATATATAAAGACTTGGGTGAATCGGATGAATGGAAGTTTCGCTCCACAAAATTTCTATAGAATGTTCTCTTCATAAAAATAATTATACCCTTCAAAATGCACTGCGTACAGGGGACTATGTCTTTGTGCATATGTTTGTAAAAGGCAAAATGAAACGAGATAGACACCTGGTTCCTTTTGAGAATATGAATAGAATCACTTTCTGAGTTGATTTATGCATGCCCGTCCGTCCGACTGTCTGTCCATGTTAAATTGTAAACCAAGTACCAATTAGATAAAATTTGGCGCAGCTCATTTATTTGGCCCAAGGACAACTCCTATTGAAATTAGGAAAAATCGGTTCAAATTTAGATATAGCTTCCAAATATATATTTTCGTCCGATTTAATGTAAATGACGCGACAAAGTCCCCATATATATTTTTCGATTTGGACGAAATTTGGCATAGCGTACTGAGTTAAGTCAAGAATGACGTGCGTGAAGTTTCGTGAATATCGGTTCAGATTAAGATATAGCTTCCATATATATTTTCGCCCAATTTAATATAAATGATGTACCAAAGTCCGTATATATCTTTCGATTTCTATGAAATTTGAGATAGCGTACTGAACTAAGCCAAGAATGATGTTTGTTAAATTTCCTGAAAATCAGTTCAGATTTATATAAAGCCCATATTTATACTTGCTTTAGATGTTAGTCGGTTCACTTATAAATAAGGATAACATAATTAAGTTCGTTCAGTTTCATGTCAATGTTTCTTCGAAAAAGCGACGTCTGTTAGGATACATGTGTAGAATATACCCCTAGTGGTGAAGGCTATGATATAGTCGGCCCATTCCGACTTTACTACTTTCCTTACTGTTTTTATACCCTTCACCACACTGTGGTACAGGGCATATGTTTGTAATAGGCAAAAGGAAACGAGATAGACACATGGTTCCTTTTGATAATATGCATAGAATCACTTTCTGAGTCGATGTTATGCATGTAGGTGTTAAATTGTAAATAAAGTACAGGTCGCATTTATGATCCGATTTGGATGAAATTTGGCACAGGTCACTTATTTGGCACCCTATCGAAATTGGGAAAAATCGGTTCAGATTTAGATATAGCTCCCATATATAGTTTCGTCCGATTTAAGGTAAATGGTGCACCAAAGTCCCTGTATATCCTTGAATTTGCACGAAATTTGGCACAGGGTACTTAATTGGGTCCAGAATGAAGTGTGCCTCGTTTCGTGAAAATCGGTTCAGATTTAAATATAGCTCCCATATATACTTTCGTCCGATTTAAGGTAAATGGGTCACCAAACTCCCTATATAGCTTTCGATTTGCACGAAATTTGGCATGGAGTACTGAATTAGGGCCAGAATGATGTGTGCTAAGTTTCGTGAAAATCGGTCTAGATTTAGATACAGCTCCCATATATATTTTCGTCCGATTTAAGGTAAATCGGTCTCCAAAGTCCCTATATATATTTCGATTTGCACGAAATTTGGCATAGGGTACTGAATTGGGTCCGGAATGATGTGTGCTACGTTTCGTGAAAATCGGTCCAGATTTAGATATAGCCCCCATATATAGCTTCGTCCGATTTAAGGTAAATGGGGCACCAAAGTCCTTATATATCTTTGGATTTGCACACAATTTGGCACAGCGTACTGAATAAGGTCCAGAACGACGTGTGTTAACTTTTGTGTAAATCGGTTCAGATTTAGATATAGCTCCCATATATATTTTCATCCGATAGATAAATGGTTCACCAAAGTCCCAAAGTTAGGTCGATTGACAAAAATTTGGCACAACTTATTGAATATAATATAATCTAGCTTGAAGCAACCCTGTATCTGACGAAGTGAAAAATTTAGTATATGTTGCAGAATAGCATGTTTATGGATGCAATTTCATTTTACTGGTCCTTCAAAAATTCGACGTCTGTTAGAATTCATCTGTTGAATATACCCACAGTGGTGAAGGGTATCATATAGTCGGCCCCGTCCAACTTTACTACTTTCCTTACTGGTTTAAATAACATACCATGCACATGTTATATGATGATAATAATAAATAAATAAATGCGCCACGTGTCATCTGTTGGGTAAATAAGAAAATATTAAGACTCGAATTGCATTGTTGTGGTCTCAGCTAGTATTCGTAGCTGTGGTGAACACCACAGAGAGGTGAAACCTTTCAACATACATATCAAAGACATAAATGATTTTAAACATGTTTTGTAAATTTAACAGATTTTAAACGTTTTGTTTTACAAAATAATATTCCATTAAAACAAGAATTTTTATTGTTACCAAAAATTTAAAGTTTTTACATGTTTACAATTTTCCACTTAAAATCTAAGGCATTGTGAATTAAACAAAATATGTCAGCCGCGTTGATGTTATCCCAATATGAACGAATCATTTTCTTTTGATGTATGATTACTCTTTAGTTTATGCGTAAAATTAAACAAAATATCCCCAACATAAGCTTATACTTAATCAAACGAATCAGATTTAGATATAGCTCCCATGAATACTTTAGTACGATTTTATGTTAATGATGCACCAAATATACTGTTCCATTTGCACGATATTATGTTTATCATATTTAATCGAGTCTAGAATGATCTGTGTTAAGTTTAAATTAATTTAATTCAGATTTAGATATAGTTCCCATGAAAAGTTTCGTCCAGTTAATGGGCACGTTTTTAACCCGAATTGGTTGTAACTATAGGAGCCGCTAACAATTTCGAAGGTTTTATTTCGAATTAGTTTTATTGGTACATGTTTGACATAGACCCCATATGAAAATCTCGTCTATTTTAGGTAGCTGTCATATACACTGTAGAGAAATAATAATACGTTTTTTAAGCGCAACACTCAATTGTGTCCGGTTATGAGTCACGTAGCAATGGGAATTAAACTTAATTGACTAACACGAATAATTGTTTACTCTTTCCATCAACACTACCATCATAAAATTATCCAGAATTGCACCAAGAATCGTAGCGATGACGATGTTGCATCAATGATTCAATACCAGGATGATGTGTAATACAAGGATGAAGGTAATTGTCAGAACCGAACTGAGGTTAATTTAAAGCTGAAATCGAAATATAAAACAAAACCCGAAAACGAAATTACTAATAAATGAAAGCTACAATACCAAGGAATCAAATGAACGTTCATTATTTAGGATTACATTATCAAATGTTGATAATTAATTTACTGCGAAGAGATTAAAGTGTAATTTTCTATAAATATTTTACGGATATGTGGTAATATATACTGTCATTGAATTTGCGTTTAATTTGACCTTCACTCCAACGAAATAGTTGTTCTACACTTACGTTGATCACTAATCCATAATATTATCTACTAATATATGGGCACTTCAACATGCCGAAAATCAAACATGACATTTTTAGGAAATCTATACAAATTTTCTGTAAAAATTACTGCTACTTCGGTAGGAAAATGAGATTAAAGCCTTAAAAATTGCGAAAATGTATATATGTGTGTAATACCACATTACCCGCTAGGAATGAAAATTCCAATTGATGGTATGTAACTAGTTCCAGCACTAGTTATAAACCGTAAAAGTTACTTATTTGCCCTAAAGTAATGCAATAGGAACCAATTGACTACCTTTTTATCCTATAGTAAGCGAGAAGGAGTCACTTGCGATATTAAAGAAAAAACTCAGTTTTAGTTTTTCAAAAGAGAAGAGAAAAATATTTAAACATTCTCTCCCAACAGCCACAAAAACTAGTTTTTTGATGTTATGTAGCTAGTCCCAGCACTAGTTATATCGTACCAGTTACAAATTTGATCCTAAAGTAATACCAGCCGAACCAATTGACTACCTTTTTATCCTGTAGTAAACGAGAAGGAGTCTCTTGCGACCTTAAAGAAAAAACACGGTTTTTGGTGGTTGGTCTGCATAAAAAATCCGTTATTCTCCATGAATGCAAGATGAATTTTGTTTGGAAATAACCAGCCTTTTTGTGATCGTCTTGAAGTGCGATGGCATCAAATTGTGAAATATTAAAGAAAATCTGTATCATGTAAAACAAATGCATTTTTAACTCAAATGGAATGATATATATGTAAGTACTTCTATATACAATTTATTTCCTATTGAATAAATATTATTATATTTTCCTTACAGATCAAGGTCATGACATCTATTATAAAACGTGAATTAATGACTCTGGAAAATTATGGAAAAGGGGATTACATTATCTTAGTAATATTTGCAATGTTCTTTTAGGTAAGGTATTAGACACATATTTTCTCTTTTTTACTATAATATTATAATCATTGTTATTTATTTCCAGATTCAATACCTGTAACCGAAGGATCTGACACGACCGAAATTGCAGTATGAAAGTAGTACGGTTTTACTTATAGGTAACTTAAAAAAATAAAAATTAAAATCAAATTAATAAATGAGTGTTTTATTGCTAATTTCATCATAAAAACGGTACTGAACTACTTCTTACGGAACTAGAAAGGTGGGTAGTCTAATGTAACTAGTCTTTGACTGTCTCCTATGACATCCCCATGTTAAAGTAAACAGTTAAATACATAGTAAAGAGCTGAGAATCGACGACTTTCTGATTACGAACTAGTTCCTCGTGCTAGCGGGTATAGTTTCTTACATACATACAGTACATGTCATTATTACTAAGGTACTATGACTTTGCAGGACAACAGTTACTGTAAACAGTCTGATTTACCGGATATATTGGTATATGGGTGGAGTTACCATAACGTTCCAATAGGAATAATTTCCGTGTTATCTCCCGAAGATGTCGCCACAATTTGCAAACCGAGACATTGCCTTCATCGAATGCGATTTTTCCTTGGAGGTCACGCGAAAATCGGTTCAGATTTAGATATAACTCCCATATATATATTTATACCACAAATATACAGTTGGATTTAGATCGGGTGACTGCACAGGCCCTTCCATACTGTCCTGGAAAATATTTTGCTAATCGACTGGTTTGCTATGCGTCATTGTCCTGTTGAAATTTCCATTTTATATGTATTTCACATACCAATTCTCGTACTGCGGATTTGGTCCAAATCCGAGAAAAACGCTCAATGTTTCAGAAGTGCTCCACATTCTTTCATTGTTTTTGAGGTTCGTAAATTTTATTCTGTGAACGTCTCACATACTGTCAGGATCCAGTATCACCATATAAAACCAGTTTTCAATCGTCAGATGACAGCATGTTTGTTCGTTTTACAACTACTGATTACAGGCTGCGCTGCTATTATTTTGACCGCAACTGTATTATCGATTCGACGCCATTGACGTTTTTTATGTCTTAAACATCTCCTCTATCTATTCGGTACACACATTCGTATGATTATTACCAAAAGTATACGCACTGAACATGCCAATTATTATTTAGCTTTGAAGCTCAGTAAGAGTTATGCCCAATATATTCATTACTATTAATGGATAATTTGTAAGACAAAACCACAAATTTTAATTTATCAAATGTGCATAACAATATAAACATGATTATTATTTGTTTGCAAATGCTTTTCCATTACTAGCATGAAATTGCAAAACCAGAAAATTGCTTAACTAGTAGATTTGAATGTCATTGGCTATAAACAAATTGTTGTTACCGTCTGTAGTAAAGAATGCCTTTGCTCAAGCACATTTTTCAACTATAAACTCTGGTTATGTACATTGCAGCAATTTATGTTTACGCCTACAGACATCTTGCAAGGACGTTTGTGTACTTTGGTCAATTGTAATAAATTTTTGGTTACAATTCACCAGCCTGCCTGCAGCAGCACAATGAAAAAATTCCCTTCGGATTTAGGGGAGATTTAAGATGGTGTCAATTGTGTTGGATAGGGATCGAATTATTCTAAAATGTTCTCTACAGAAAAAATACAATCGAAATCAGGTTAGCTTTTTTCTGTAAAAAAAAATCTGACAAAAAGTTCGGATTTTTTAATTTCTCAAAGAAATGAGAAAAAACAGTAAAGAAAGCAGTAAAGTCGGACGGAGCCGACTATATGATACGATTCACCACTTTGGGTATATTGTACATATGTATCCTTACAATTGCATGTCAATGTTCCCTCGAAGGAACATACTCATGCCTTTCTGCAACCTATGCAAAATTTATGGCAAATTTATGGAAAACGATTTATAGCAAAATTGATACACCCTATTCGGTATGCCGCACTGTTAAAAATTTTATTTCAATCGGCCTCAAATAGCCTCGAAGTGAATTGAGATAGATCGCATGGAGTTGTCTTTTGTTTTGTTGGGATAAATCGGACCACGTTTAGACATAGCTATCATATAAGGTTTCCCCCAATTTTCGATATTTACATCCCACACTCAAAATAAAGTCCTATGTACGTTGGTGGTGACCTCATAAAACGTTGCCCTCTAAATTGCAGTTTTTTGTGAATTTTATACAAATATTCCACCATGCGTCATCAAAATCGGTCTACATTTTGGGGGTTTGCGATTTTAGGAAAAAACTCATATTTTACTTTTGTCTTTTTCAACAAAGTCAAACATCTCTTAAGGAAACCCAACCCATTCTCGATTTTAATTTTTCAAGATTTTCAATGGGCTGGTAAATCAATACCAATGCTTGTTAAGGTTTGTAACTTTGAACATATATATTTGATGATTTAAAAGAGAAGAAAAATAATTTACAAAAAAATTTTGTTATTGGTTTGTTGTTGTTTTTTGTAATTAAGGGGACCCCCCCCATTCTCGGGGTCAAAATTTTTGTTGATATAATTCGAATCTAAACTGATTAAAGAATGTCTCTACAAAATTTCAAGTGAAAATTACAAGAACTCTTGAAGATATAGCCGATTTATTGTGTCAGCATCAGGTGACGGCTAAAGGGCTTCTCAAACTTTAAACGCGTTTTTCTCTAAACATTTTTTTGCGAATGGCGGGCACGATAACTCAAAAACTAATAATCCAATCGATTCCAAATTTTGCAACGTTTCTCTGGGAGTGTATAGCTCTCGTATGAACTAGGATAAAGCCAATAGGTGAAGATCTTCCTTATTTTTTAACATGGTTTTTGGTAAAAAATCGGCGATTTTCCAAAATTATTTTTTCAAAGGTTCACCATCTTGTTAATTTTAGAGCGAAGCCAATAATCCTAGTTCATACGAGAGCCAGACATGTACTCTTTCTAACACCGTTGGAATTTTCGGATTCCGATGTTCCAGTGAGGAGTTATCATGCCCGCCATAAAAAATAAGGACTTTTCTTTAATTACAAAAAACAACAACAAAACAATAACAAAAATTTTTTGTAAAATATTTTTCTTCTCTTTTAAATCTTCAATTATATATGTGCAAAGTTACAAACCTTAACAAGCATTTGTATTCATTTACCAGCCCATTGAAAATCTTGAAAAATTAAAATCGAGAGTGGGTGGGGTTCCCTTAAAGAAAAGTCCTAATTTTTGATGGCGGGCATGATAACTCCTCACTGGAACATCGGAATCGGAAAATTCCAAAGGTGTTAGAAAGAGTACACGTCTGGCTCTCGTATGAACTAGGATTATTGACTTCGCTCTAAAATTAACAAAATGGTGGACCTTGGAAAAAATATTTTTGGAAAATCGACAATTTTTTACCAAAAACTAAGTTAAAAAATAAGGAAGATCTTCACCGATTGGCTTTATCCTAGTTCATACGAGAGCTATACACTCCCAGAGAAACATTGCAAAGTTTGGAACCGATTGGATTATTAGTTTTTGAGTTATCGTGCCCGCCATTCGCAAAAAAATGTTTAGAGAAAAACGCGTTTTATGTTTGAGAAGCCCTTCAGCCGTCACTTGATGCTGACACAATAAATCGGCTATATCTTCAAGAGTTCTTGAGATTTTCACTTGAAATTTTGTAGAGACATTCTTTAATCAGTGTAGATTCGAATTATATCAACAAAAATTTTGACCCCGAGAATGGGGGGGTCCCCTTAAACGATTCTATGTGATTGAAGCGTGTACATCACAAGCCAATGCAAAATATACAAAAGTTTTAGGGATTGAATGTGGATGAGAAGAACAGGACATCATGGACTTGGTTGACTTTAGAATATCATATCATTACAATAATTATATTAAGGATTATCAAATGAAACTGAATTGTTGTCCAGTGTAATTACTTGTTTCCACTGCAATGCTTATTTAGGATGTATACATACTCGTAACTGTGACATCCAAAAAATAAAATGCAACCAGTAAGGAAAGCAGTAAAGTCGGACTACATATGTCTTCCAACAGACGTCGCCTTTCGAAAGAACGTTCACATGAAATTGAAGGATGTTTATCTCTTTCTGGAACTAGCTAAATTTCATTTCATTCACAACTTCTTTGATGTGTGCCAAGTTTCGTGAAAATCGGTTCAGATTAAGATAGTTTCGCCCGGTTTTTTTGTAAATGGTGCACCAAAGTCCCTGAATATCTTTCGATTTGCACGAATTTTGGCATAGCGTACTGAATTATGTCTAGAATGATGTGTGCCAAGTTTCGTGAAAATCGGTTCAGATTTAGATATAGCTACCATATATAGCTTCGCCCGATGTAAGTAAATGGTGCACCAAAGTCTCTGAAAATCGTTCGATTTGCACGAATTTTGGCACAGCGTACTGAATTAAGTGTAGAAAGACGTGTGCCAAGTTTTGTGAAAATCGGTTTAGATTTAGATATAGCTCCCATATATATTTTCCCCCGATTTTACGTAAATGGTGCACCAAAGTCCCTGAAAATCCTACGATTTGCATGAATTTTGGCATAGTTCACTAAATTAAGTCTTGAAGGGCGTGTTCTAAGTTTTGTGAAAATCGGTTCAGATTTAAATATTGCCCCCATTTATAGAGTCGCCCGATTATAGATAAATTGTGCACTAAATATCCATAGCTAGGCCGATTGACACAACGTACTGAAGTTAATATAAATTAATCTTTGATAAGTTTCCTTGAAATCGGTTCAGATATAGATATAGCATAGCTTCCATATATAATTTCGACTTATTCATGTTAATTGTACACCAAATAATCAATGAGTGTCTGATTGAGATTAAACTATAAACAGTGCAGCATACCGAATAGCGTGTCAAGTATGCTTTAAATCAAGTATGATTTAAATCGGTTTACAAAATTTAGCATAGGTTGAAGAATGACATGTGGAGGGATTAATGTTAGTCGGTTCAGATATAGATAAAGATCAAATATTTAAGTTCGTTCAATTTTCCTTCGAAAAATCGACGTCTTTTAGGATACATGTGTAGAATATACCCAAAGTGGTGAAGGGTATCATATAGTCGGCCCAGTCTGACTTTACCACTTTCCTTACTGGTTTCTTTATGGAAAACGTAAATACTGTATAAATGGTTGTACCATACTTCACTACAATAATAATCTTAAGTCAACAGTTAAGTCTTCCAGGTCTATCCTTTTAACAACATCCAAATTTTACCAAATTTGATACCACTTATTACCTTTCGTAGACGTACGTTCGATTTTCCAAAACTTCCTCAATTCTACACTCCAACAGTAACATAAATCAAAAATGTTAGTATCCCAGTCCTATTCGTTCACATTGATATAAATTGTACTATATTTAGTACAATTTAGTACTTTTAAGTTCGAATTTCCAAAACTGTCTCAATCATGTACTCTAACAGTAATTTTAATTCCAAATATATGTTTTCCATCTCTATCCGTTCACTCAAATCTAAATTGTATCATATTTAGTACAATTTAGTTCATATAATTACGAATTTTCAAAATTATCACAATATCTATATCCTACACTTCCAACAGCAATTTTAATTCCAAATTTTAGGATTCCTGCTCTGCCCCTCCACACAAACCAAATTGTACCATATTTAGTACCATTTAGAGATTTTCGTATCCTTATGTAGAACATTCCAATACTACCTTATTTTTTCTCTACCATCTCAATCATGTTCTCTAACAAAAAACTTAATTGAAATTTCAGGTTTCCATTTCTATCCGTTCAATTAAATGGAAATTGTACCAAGCCCTATCTGTTCACACAAAAAGGAATTATAAACTATTTGGTGCCACTTAGTACTTTTGTTCCCACAAATAACGAATTTCCTAAACTACCTCAATCCTACACTCGAATAGTAATCCTAATTCTTATTTTTAAGTATTCAATCTCTATACGCTCAACTAAATGCAAATAGAAACAAATTTAGTACCATTTAGTAGCTTTCATATACACAAGTACGAATTTCTAAATTGGAGCATCTACATCCTTGTAACTTTCCACCAGTTAACCACATCCAAATTTCAGAATTCTAGCTCTTCCCGTTTGTCTGACCTTAATTCGGGGTCAATGACTTTTAATCCGGGTTAAATGATCCTTAACCCGGATTAAGCATTTCTATGGGGTCAATGACACTAAATCAGGATTAAGCCTTAAAGGCTTAAAGCCGGATAAAGGCTTAATTCGGATTAACGTTCATTGACCCCGGATTAAGGGTCATTGACCCTGGATTAAAGCTTAATCCGGCTTAAGGGTAATTTACCCCGGATTAAGGTTTAATCCGGATTAGGGTCATTGACACTGTATTAAGGCCTAATGCGGATTAAGGTCATTGACCCCGATTAAGGTTTAATCTGGATTAAGGATCATTGAAACCGGATAAAGCTTAATCCGGATTAAGGGTTATTGACCACGGATTAAACTTAATCCGGATAAAAGGTCATTGACCCCGGATTAAACTTAATCCGGATTTAATGATTAGGTCTTAATCCGGGGTCAATGACTCAATTCGGGGTCCGGATTAAGGGTCATTGACCCCGGATTAAGGCCTAAGCCGAATTAAGCGCCATTGATACCGAAATAAGGGCAATTTACCCGGATTAAGAGTCATTGACCCCGGATTAGGCTTAATCCGGATTAAAGTTCATTGACCCCGTATTAAAAGTCATTGACCCCGGATTAAGGGTCATTGACCCTGGATTAAGGCCTAAGCCGGATTAAGCGTCATTGATACCGAAATAAGGGCAATTTACCCGGATTAAGAGTCATTGACCCCGGATTAGGCTTAATCCGGATTAAAGTTCATTGACCCCGGATTAAGGGTCATTGACCCTGGATTATGGCTTAATCCGGATTGAGGGTCAAAACGTGTACATATGTGTTCGAAAAGTGTTGAATGGAACTCAATGTGGAACCTGTAGGTATGTGCTAAAATATATAATTGAAATTCTGAGCAGTTTTGAATCTTAATAATACAAAAATGAAAGACATTTCGAAAATTAGTGTTTTTGTATGAAGAGTACTAAATGGTAATAAACTTGATATAAGATGCAGGAATAGAAGTGGAATTCCGAATTGTAGTACAACAATTTATACGTTTTTGTGAACAAAATATAGGTCGCATTAATGATCGGATTTGGAAATTTGGCACGGATGTGGAAATTTGGCACATAGCACTTATTTGGCCCAAGGACGAACACTCCCATATAAAGTTTGGTTCGATTGAGACGAAATTTTGCACAGAGTACTGACTTAGTTCCAGATTGATGTATGGTAATTTCTGTTGGAATCAGTTCAGATTTAGATACAGCCCCCACATAAAGTTTCGTTCGATTTTATGTAAATGGAGCACCAAACTGCCAATACTGGTCTGATTGAGACAAAATTTTGCACAGCGTACTGAATAAGGTCCGATTTTATGTAAATGGAGCACCCGATTGACACAATATATTACAAAATTTTGTTGGAATCGGTTCAGATTTAGATATAGCTCTCATATATAGTTTCCTCCGATTTTATGTAAATGGTGAGTGCTTAAATTACTGCGGGTTGACATCCGCTTAATTTTGTTTAAATCGGTTCATATATACATATATATGTATATATATATATATACGATTACGATACGGTTCTATATTCACGAAATTTAGCAGCGGCTTTGGAATTTATTAAAAAATGTTTTGGTTAAGTATGAAATCGGTTCAGATTTAAATATAGCTCACTTATGTACTTCAGTCCCATTTTATGTAAATGGTGCACCATAGATCCTGTTATCTATCTATATTCACGATATTTTGTTGTTGAAATCAGTTCAGATTCATATACATAGCTTCCTCATACATTTTTGTCCGATTTTATGCCAATGGTGCAAATTTAAGAGCCTATGTCTGTTCGCTTTACATGAAATATTGCATAGCATATTGGATTGAGGACGTTTCAGGTTCAGATATAGCTTCCATATATATTTCCATCCGATTTCATCAAAATGATGTCCTAAAGTTTGCCCGCTTAGGACGAATCAGTGCACAACGTACCAAATCGAACCTAGAATAACGTGTATGGATTTTGTGTCGAGATAAATTTTGGATAGGACAATGTTTTGCATCAAATTCGTCCATTTATATATTAATGTTATACATATTTTAATCGATGATTGATATTTAAGTTTTTCATAAATTTCAGATTGGTATGTGAATGGGTTGTCTTTAATTTAGTTCAAATATCTATGTATTTCACGCAATTAATATCTTCCGATTTCATTGCAATGCTCATCCAAAGATGTTATGTCTATTCTATCAATATGATATAGTACATATGAGCATTTCTTGTATGTACCCAAGGTGGTGAAGGGTATCATATAGTCGGCCCCGTCCGACTTTTGAACTTTCCTTACTGGTTATATTCGACTTTGATCATTTGTGTGCGTTGTGGGATAGTTAAATAGTCTATTTTCGTCAATGTCAGACTTTGAGAAGAAAAAAATGGTGTTATAAATATAACAACATTGAAATACATCTTTCGATGTGCTACAGCACAACGAATTGTACAAAATTTCGTCGCAAACCGAGAAACGTACGGTAATTGGTGCACCATATAAATGAAATATATCTAAATCTGAACCGATTTTTTCGAAAGAATTTGTCATTGGGATAATCAGCTGCGCCAAATTTCATCTCATGCTGGTTATATATGCGTAATTTGTCTACGTGTCATAAAGTGACTCTATGTATTTTATCAAAACCAACCAAGGATCTACCTCATTTCCTGTTGTATGTTACAAACATATTCACAAAGAGTTAACACCCTGTAGTACGATAGTTTGGTGTAGAGTTCTTGCAGAAACAATGAGACATATGTGTGCGATTGTCGTAGTGAAATATTCCTTAAACTTTCAACGTTTAAAATGACCCATGCAAACTCCCAATAAAATAACCTCATATATCATTGAAACAGCAACGTACACAGGATTTCATTTCGGGGGGGAGGCCCGGCAGTACAAAATGAAAAAATTCGCTGTTGCAAACATAAATTTACTGTGAAAAAAATTCACAGTAATTCACGGGCCCCCCGGGCTCCCCCCCTGCGTACGTCCCTGCATTGAAAGTCCTTTAAGAATGTATGTATTTATACCCTACACAACAATGTTGTCAGGATATTATAGCTTTGTGCAGCCCCAAGAGTTTGTAACGCCGCGAAATATTGGTCCTAGACCCAAATTTAAGTATACCGATCATCATAACTCGACTAGCTGAATAGATGTAGACATGTGTGTAGAGTTGTTGATCTATAATCGGTAAAAAGGGTGCAAATATCACGAAGCATTGCCCAGTCTCAGAATATAGAACGGCAGAAAGTTTACTGCTCCGCTCACTAGTTTCATTTTAAATTATTTAAAGTCAAAGCACACTACATTGTATTTTTTGTTTTAATGTCATTTCGGTTTCCAGAACGATGGTTTCAATGGAAAACCCGCTTTATCCAGTCAAATCCACTAACGTACATATATAAAATAAAAATAATCCTACACAAAGTCGATTAAATATGCTTTTTGATATTGACAATACAGATATATATGTGTGGGAGTGTATAAGCGCGTGCACATCACATGTCAACGAAAAATATAACAAATTGAATGTGGATGAGAAGAAAATGGCATCATGGACTGGTTGAATTATTGTCACACATTTTTATAGAAAGTCATATTGTTATGTTGTCAATATGTCATTTAAAGTTTATTTCACAAAACTTTCACCTTATATCAAATGACACCAATTTTTTTGTCCAGTGTAATTACTTGTTTCAACTACAATGCTTATTTAGGATGTGCAAATAAATACGGATTACGTTGTCATAACTGTGACACGTACAAAAATGCAATGCGATAGACAATCCTATCAGTAATGAATACATTTATGTATGCTTGGGATTCGGGGCTATTTACATGAATGAATTATTTCAGGCTGCATTATGATGATTAGGATTTGTGTCAACATTTGTATTATTAACCACAGGAATTTGAATGACATAAGCGATGCTTTGAACTTAAATTTGTATTTTGATTGCTATTGAGAGATTATATATATTTATATTTACAAGGTCTGAGTAAAATAATACGTTATTTTAAATATTTAAAAAAAAAATATTCATCAAAGTATGATTCCTCAGTAAGCTAACTTACTATGACAGCTTAAAAACCAGTAAGGAAAGTAGTAAAGTCGGACGGGGCCGACTATATGATACCCTTCACCACTATGGGTATATTACACAGGACTATTAGCATGAAATTGGATGAAATAAAATATGTGATATTTATCTAAATGTGAATCTACCTAGATCTATCCATAAAGTATGTAAATCGACTTCAAACAAATATAAATAGGTCATCCGTAGGGCTATGTCTGTACTTCTAGAAAACGCAACTATATAATTTTATGCCCAATTTTGTACGATGTGCAAACTTTGATGTCAATCTGTCTAACATGAGGAGTTTGATGCCAAATTACACTTGAAATCGGGAGAAAATATATATGGTGCGTCAATTACTTAAAATCAATCTATAATAAAAGGGGCTATATCTATCTAAATCTGGACCGATTTTCACGAAACTTGGCAGATATCATTCTAGACCTAAATGATCAGGCTGTACCAAATTTCGTGCAAATCGAAAGATATATAGGGACTTTGGTGCACCATTTACATGAAATCGGACGAAACTATATATGGGAGCTATATCTAAATCTGAACCGATTTTCTCGAAACTTGGCACACATCATTCTGGACCTAATTCAGTACGTTATGCCAAATTTCGTGCAAATCAAAAGATATATAGGGACTTTGGGGCACCATTTACATGAAATCGGACGAAACTATATATGGGAGCTATATCTAAATCTGGACCGATTTTCTCGAAACTTAGCAGACATCACTCTAGGCTTAATTCAGTACGTTATGCCAAATTTCGTGCAAATCGAAAGATATATAGGGACTTTGGGGCACCATTTACATGAAATCGGACGAAACTATATATGGGAGCTATATCTAAATCTGGACCGATTTTCTCGAAACTTGGCAGACATCATTCTAGACTTAAATGATTAGGCTGCACCAAATTTCGTGCAAATCGAAAGATATATAGGGACCGTTTACATTAAATCGGTTAAATATATATATGGGAGCTATATCTAAATCTGAACCGATTTTTCCCAATTTCAATAGGGTTCGTCCTTGGGCCGAATAAGTGACCTATGCCAAATTTCATCCAATTCGGATCATAAATGCGACCTGTACTTTGTTTACAATTTAAAATGGACAGACATACGGACAGACGGACATGCATAAATCGACTTAGAAAGTGATTCTATGTATATTCTCAAAAGGAACCATGGGTCTATCTCGATTATTTTTGCCTGTTACAAACATATGCACAAAGACATAATACCCTGTACTACAGTGTGGTGAAGGGTATAAAGATTTCCAAGCGCGTCGGTCTTGTGCGTAATTCCACCAATTTGGAAGACCACGTTCCAAGATGTTGTTTTCTACTTGGTCTTTCCATCTAATTCGTGGCATTCCCCTTCTACGGGAACCATCAGTAGGCTCATTTTTATATGTCTTTTGAGCTGGGGCATTTTCATTCATCCGCACAACATGGCCTAGCCACAGTAGTCGCTGCGACTCAATACGACTGACTATGTCGATGTCCGCGTATAAATTGTAAAGCTCGTGGTTCATTCGACGCCGATATTCACCGTCGACGCAGATCGGCCCGTAGATCTTTCGGAGAATTTTTCTCTCAAACACTTCAAGAGCTGCCTCATCTGCTTGCGCAAGTACCCATGCTTCTGATCCATATAATAGCACGGGTAGTATCAGCGTCTTGTAAAGTGTGAGTTTGGTCTGGCGGGAGGTGGCCTTGCTTTTGAGTTGTTTTCTCAGACCATAGTAGTAGCATCTGTTGGCCATCACAATCCTTCTCCGAATTTCAAAACTGATTTCATTCGTTTTATTTATGGCGGTACCAAGTATATAAAGTCTTTAACTACCTTGAAGCTGTAGTTCTCAAGTTCCACAGTTGGTCCGAGTCTACTGGTCGTCTTGCGTGTTGATACCATCAGCTTGGTCTTCTCGCCGTTTACTGCCAGACCCACTTTGGCAGACTCCTTTTCAATTTGTTCAAAGGTGGCTGTTACCGCTCGCAATGTTCGACCCATTATATCGATGTCATCGGCGTAGGCGAGTAACATGTGTTGTTTGGTGTACAGAGTGCCATTTCTGTTCACCTTTGCGTCTCGTATGACCTTTTCCAGTAGGATGTTAAAAAGATCACACGACAAACGGTCACCTTGTTTGAATCCTCGTTCGGTATTGAAGGGCTCCGATAGGTCATTTCCTACTTTAACTGCTGACCTTGTGCCACTTAAAGTTATCCTGCATAGCCGTATTAATTTTGCAGGAATGCCGAACGCAGACATGGCTTTAAACACCTCTGAACGGATTTGGCGCAGCGTGAAAATCTGATCAATGGTGGATTTGCCAGGTCTGAAGCCGCATTGGTATGTTCCGATGATGTCATTGACCATTGGCTTCAATCGTTCACACAGCACACTGGATAGCACTTTATATGCGATGGGAAGGAGACTTATTCCTCTATAGTTGGCACATATCATCTTGTCTCCTTTTTTGTGCACGGGATACAGGATGCTGAGGATCCAATCATTGGGCATGCATTTATCTAGCCAAATTGTGCTAATCAGCTGGTGCATGCTCTTGACCAGCATCTGGCCACCAGTCTTGAATAGTTCGGCTGGTAACCCATCGGCTCCTGCTGCTTTGTTGATCTTGAGCTGATTAATTTCTTTTATGGCCTCATCTTGGCTAGGTAGTATACACTCTATACCATCATCTCTTATTGGTTCTGAGGTATCTTCTTCATCGCCACTATTTGATACTAGAAGCTTATCGAAATGCTCCTTCCAGATCCTCAACACGCTGTCTGTATCTGTCACCAGGTTTCCTTCTTCATCTCTACAGGAGGATGTGCCTGCACCAAAGCCTTCGGTTTGGTGTTTTACTCGTTGGTAAAATTTCCGGACTTCATTCTGACTCCTGTACTTCTCGATTTGCTCACGCTCACGTTTTTCTTGTTCTTTCTTCTTTTTTTCTGAAAACACGTTTCTCCTCTCTCCTTTTCTCCCGATAATTCTCCATCACGTTACGTGTTTCTACTGTCTGCAGGGTAGCCCTATACGCTGTGTTTTTCGCATCGGTAGCATTAGGACACTCCTGATCGTACCAATTGTTCTTTTTGCTGAAGTTTGTAGGGAGTGGGCAATTCTTTACCATTGTGCTTCTACACTATTCTCGGGATAAGATGTGCTTTCTTCAAGCAGATGGGTAAGTTGAGCGGAGTAGGCCTTGGCTACCTGTTGTGTTTGCTAATATGGAAACTATATCTAGATTTTTATCAATTTCAATGGGTTTCGCCCTTTGGGCCATGTTATGTTAACTTCAGTACACATAAATTAATCTCTGGAAAGTTACGTGTATTTAGACTTAGATGTAACTCCCATATCTATTTTCGTCCGATTTTACGCAAAACATCAAACTCCTAATTGAGACTTGAATGACGTTATTCTTTGTACCAAAAACTATCAATATTGACATAGTTTTCGGGGTAGGCCCCACATGAACGTACCCCACTTTATTCGGTACCTTGAGAATTTTAAGTACGTTTTTCAACCAAATTGTCTATAATTCGAATATAATTAAGGTATGCTACAGTTTTAAGTTTAATACGATTTCATGCTATTTTGATTTTAAATACTGCAAAGAAATAAAATATTAAGTTTTTTCTAATATTTACTGCTCCATTTCGAATTCATATTAATTTATTTTCAAAATCTTGATTGATGTTCAAAAATAATTTGATTAATTCAACTTTAGCAAGGGAAAAAGCGTTAAGTTCGGCCGGGACGAACTTTGGATACCCTCCACAATAGATATACTGACAGGTACTTGAAATAAAAATATAGGGAACATACCAAAAAGTGTTCCTATATCGACATTTCTACAAATTATGGTTCTAAACATTGGTCCTAGACCCCATGTTTCTTTGGACCAAATTTGTTTCAAAAATTTTTGATTTCATCCAAATTTTGCCCATCTTATTAGGTTAATTATCGAAACTTATGTTCTATGGGTTATATGGGGACGAACCCAAAAAGGGGGCGAATATTAAAAACTTTTGGCAAGGAGATGTGTTACCATATACGACTACAAAATTCCAAATTGCAGCGAATTCGATTGAATAACGCGCTCAAGAACCCCAACATACCGAAAATTTGTGGTACCCTTATATGGGGGCTATCCGAAAAAATGGACCTATATTCATTATTTTATGTGAAGAGATTTGGTACCTATTAAGAACTCAAAATACTAAATTACAGCCAATTCTGTGGAAAAATACGATAAAACCCCCAAATTACTGAAAATTAGGAGGTACCGTTATATGGGGCCTACTAGAAAAAGTGGACCTATATCTATAATTTTTTGAGGAGACATTAAGTTCCCAATAAGAACAATGTACCAAATTTCAGCGTATTCGGTTGAAAAACGTGCTCAAGAACCTCAAAATACCGAAAATTGGGAGATACTATTATATGGAACTTGGCCTGCCTGCAGACAAAAGACAAATCTATGCAAAATGTCAGCACCCTATCTCAATTCCTTCAGAAGATAGCGTGATTACAACAGACGGAAAAAATTTACCGCTGTTTTCGGTTCACCCTATTACATCTTTATTTTTTCTTGGAGAATCGTAATCAGCGTCCTCGAAACCTTTATTTATTTATTTATTTATTTCATGAACACACTGTTATAATTATAGCCAAAAAATCTCTGGCTCATAGTGCAATGTGACAAATTTATTTAAATCTATTAAAAGCAATCTTGATGCACGCTATTTGATATGCCGCCCTCTTCAAAATTTAATCTCAATCACACATCCGCTCGATGGAATATATATGGAAGCTTTGTCTGCATCTGCACCTATTTGAACTATTATACGTTATTTCAATTTGTGCATCATTACTAGTCTAAATCTATGTGAACCCATTCAACACAACTTGCCAGCAATCTATATATATAAAAATGAATTGCTGTTCGTTAGTCTCGCTAAAACTCGAGAACGGCTGAACGGATTTTTCTTATCTTAGTCTTAAAATATTCGTAGAGCTTCAGGGAAGGTTTAAAAGGTGAGAAAAATTTAAAAATCGCGAAAAATTTGCAAAAAAGAAAAAATATTATGAAAAACAATGTTATGAAAAAATAAATATTCATTTGTCAAATATTGAAAATTTTCAAAATATTTTATTTTATTCAATTGGCATTGTAACGCAACTTTTTTTCTGAGAATGCAAAACAATAATTGAGATGAATTCGCGATCATTGTATGTACACGTTTTCCATAAAATTCACGTACATTTTGGAACAAATGCAAGGATGAAAATCTGAAGATTCAGAAAGAGTTCTGATTCTAAGACACGTGCCCTAGATTATTCTTCTTGAAAATAATAATAATAGGAACACAGTATCGAAAAAGGTGGATTACTATTACATGGGAGATATTTGAAACCTTGGGCGAACATAACATGGCAGCCAAATACCGAATATTAAGGGATGCCGTTAGATGGGGATATCCGAATACTTGAGTCAATATGGAAAATTCTAATTAGGGAGAATTTCTGCCCAATAAGTATCCCTAATATTAGGTTTGGGAAAAAGAAATCCATTAGACCGGTGGAACGATCGAATTTTACAGGCATGTCGTAACATCGTCCAGGAGCTAAAAATTAAACCATTCACACAAAGCTGGATTCAAAAATAAGCTCAATGGTTGGGTGCCTCACCAATACCAATACCGCAATTTCAGAGCACTATCTTAAAGATTATTTAATATTGGGCTATCGTTATGTGAATTATACATCAACAATATTACTATGCAAGACAACGTTTGCCGGGCCGGCAATGTTGAATGTTGAAGTGTTCGTGGATGTTCAGGGAAGGTTTAAAAGGTGAGAAAAATTTGAAAATCGCGAAAAATTTGCAAAAAATATTTTGAAGCATATTTGCATTTCCGCGAATTTAGTATCGAGCTATATGAAAAGCACCACGTCGTAGTTGTTATTTTGAGGTATTTTGAGCGAAAATTGGTAGCTTATCATTCCTTTAAGCATACATTTGTCATTTATTAAAATTTTTCAAAATATTTAATTTTTTTTTAAATTGGATTGACATTGTATTGAAACATTTTTTTGGGAGAATACAAAAAATAATTGAGAAGTGTATTATTGAATGCACACGCGATCATTGTATTTACACGTTTTCCATAGAATACAGGTACATATTGGGACCAATGCAAGGATGGAAAATCAGAAGACATTCTGAATCGAGTTCGTGGCCATTCAGGATATTCGGATTCTAAGATCCATGCCCTAGATTAATATGTTTGAAAATAATAATATGAACATGTTGTTCCTTAAAGTAAATGAAATGTTGATATGCAACGGGAAATATGAAATCAGGTGGTTAAATGCCTAATCGTTTTTCAATATCTTTGAACTTATAAACAGACCACGTCGCATATATCCCATACCAAAAATGTGTATCACAGAGAAAACTAATATACGAGATATTTTCTTTGCAAAAATCTATCATTAAGTTCAGCTGTAAAGAGAACAACCGACAAAAAACCAGCAAAATTAGAAAAATAGCATAATATCTAATTTGATGGTTGTACCAAAACCTCCATCCGATGTTACCTATTCGTATTGAACATGCCAACTACCGATAACACTCAGATTGGAAAACGGGAGTAAGAACCTTTAGATATAGTGCATAACTTCTGGGATGATGTTATGCCAAATTATAGCCAAATAAAACAACCAATTACAGCTGATTAGGTTGAAAAACGTGACCAAAACTCCAAAAATGTGGAGTGCCATTATATGGAGGCTTTTCCGAAGCTTGCACAATTTTTTAAGGAACATTTTCTACTCAATGATCATCCAATATATAAAATTAAATGAAGGGATTACCTGGATACTTGCCAATATTGATAATTTTAAGTACAGATATTCTGTTGTAAACCGTGCCTAAGATCTTCAAAATATGGAAAGTTTATTGCTATCGTTATATGGGCAGTACTCCGAAATATGTGCCAATATTGATAATATTTGGTACGGATATTTTCTATTCAATTACAACCCATTCTGTTGAAAAATCGTCAAAACTTCTCATATTGCGAGGTACGGTTATATGGCTACCCTAAATAGTGAACCTAGGAGTAGTAGCAAAGTATGTGAAAATTTCAGAGCACTATCTCAAATCGTGGAGGGTAGAAAAAGCTAACTTATTATTGGCCTATCGTTATGTGAATTATACATCAACAATATTGCTATGCAATACAACGTTTGCCGGGCCCGCTAGTTAATTTATATAAACTTAGTACATTGTACAAAATTGTGTTCCAATCGTATAAACTTTAGGTTTTAAGGGGACCGCCCCCATTCTCGGGGTCAAAATTTTAATTTAATTAGAATCTACACTAATTCAAGAATGTCCCAACAAAATTTCAAGTGAAAATCTCAAGAACTCTTGAAGATATAGCCGATTTATTGTGTCAGCATCAAGTGACGGCTAAAGGGCTTCTCAAAATTTAAACGCGTTTTTATACCCTTCACCACTCTGTGGTACAGTGTATTATGTCTTTTTGCATATGTTTGTAACAGGCAAAAGGAAACGAGATATGCACATGGTTCCTTTTGAGAATATGCAAAGAATAACTTTCTGAGTCGATTTATGCATGTACAAACAAAGTACAGGTCGCATTTATAATCCGAATTGGATGAAATTTAACGTAGGTCACTTATTTAGTCCAAGAACGAACCCTATTGAAATTGGGAAAAATCGGTTCAGGTTTAGATATAGCTCCCATATATATATTTAACCGATTTAATGTAAACGGTCCCTATATATCTTTCGATTTGTACGAAATTTAGTACAGCCTAATCATTTAGGTCTAGAATGATGTATGCCAAGTTTCGCAAAAACTGGTCCAGATTTAGATATAGCTCCCATATATAGTTTAGACCGACTTCATGTAAATGGTGCCCCAAAGTCCCTATATGTCCTTCGATTTGCACGAAATTTGGCATAACGTACTGAATTGAACCAAGAATGATGTCTGCCCGTTTTCTTGGAAATCGGTCCAGATTTAGATATAGCTCCCATATATATTTTCGTCCGATTTCATGTAAATGGTGCCCCAAAGTCCCTATATATCCTTCGATTTGTACGAAATTTGGCATAACGTACTTAATTGAGCCTAGAAAGATGTCTGCCAGGTTTCATGAAAATCGGTCCTGATTTAGATATAGCTCCCATATATAGTTTCGTCCGATTTCATGTAAATGGTGCCCCAAAGTCCCTATATATCTTTCGATTTGCACGAAATTTGGTACAGCGTAATCATTTGGGTGTAGAATGATGTCTACTAAGTTTCGTGAAAATCGGTCCAGATTTAGATATAGTTCCCATATATAGTTTCGTCCGATTTCATGTAAATGGTGCACCAAAGTCCCTATATATCCTTCGATTTGCACGAAATTTGGTATAACGTAGGGGAGAGGGGGGCACCTTTGAACACTTTTTGCTTTCAAGCCTTATAAAATTTTTTATTTTATCATTTTTGGTTTCTTATAAATTTTAACTAATAGGTACATATGTAACCTTTAAAATGAATATACATATGACATACTATAAGCTTGATAAATATATTTTATAACTGTTTTAATGGACGAACTCAAAGTGTTCAAAACTGCCCCCCCCCCCCCCAGGGGGGCACCTTTGAACAGGGGTTGGCATTTTTGAACGACATGGTTTTTTACAGTGTTTATGTTCAAATATGTATGTATTTTATTCATACATATCAGAAATGCATTAATTCATAAAAAAATATATAAAAAATATTCAAAATTTAAAAAAATTAGATCAAAAATTATTAAAACATAAAATGTCTTAAAAATACAAATTAATATGGTGAAAAATACAGTTAATTTCGTAATCTTATTAGCCCATTTGAAATTTTGAGAAATCCAAGCCAAAAGTTAAAAACTCCTTTTTTTACTCGAGTTTAATGGGCATGTTCAAAGGTGCCCCACCCATGGCATTTTACGGAAATTTAAAATAACTTTTTTTGTAATAAATATATATGAAAGAAATTACATTAGTTATGTTTGAAATGATTGTTGGAATGCCAAAAATTTGTTTGACGAAAGAAAACTATCACAGAATTCTTCCTGCGCCCTTACAACCAAATGAATAAAAGTTTACAATGACACTGAGAAAACATGGTCACCCATGCACAATTTTTCGACAACTGAAAAAGCAAGCCAAAGTGGTTTACGCATATAGAGAACAAGATTGCCATATACAAAAATGTGGTTGCGGGTCGCAAAAATATTAAACCAAGATTTTATGAGAGCTGTTCAAAGGTACCCCACGTTCAAAGGTGCCCCCCTCTCCCCTACTTAATTGAGCCTAGAATAATGTCTGCCAAGTTTCATGAAAATCGGTCCTGATTTAGATATAGCTCCCATATATAGTTTCGTACGATTTCATGTAAATGGTGCCCCAAAGTCCCTATATATCCTTCGATTTGCACGAAATTTGGCATAACGTACTGAATTGAGCCTAGATTGATGTCTGCCAAGTAAATCGGTCCAGATTTCTATATAGCTCCCACATATAGTTTCGTCCGATTTTATGTAAATGGTGCACCAAAGTCGCTATATATCTTCCGATTTGCATGGAATTTGACATAACGTATTGAATTGAGCCTAGAGTGATGTCTGCCTTGTTTCGTGAAAATTGGTCCAGATTTAGATATAGCTCCCTTTTATTATAGATTGATTTTAAGTAATTGACGCACCAAGGAACCAATAGGAACAAAACGTTCTGAAATTAGTATAACCTAACTTGTGACAAGTTTGTTTGAAATCGCTTAATATTTGGATAGAGCTTCCATATATATTTTCGCCCGATCTCAAGTAAATTAGGCATCAAACTCCTCATGTTAGTCAGATTGACATCAAATTTTGCAGCATAGAATTGCGTAGCATAGAATTACGTCTGGATGAACAGACATAACCCAACGGATGACCTATTTATATATGTTTGAAGTCGATTTACATACTTTATAGATAGATCTAGGTAGATTTACATTTAGATAAATATCACATATTTTATTTCATCCAATTTCATGTTGATAGTCCTTTTTAATATACCCATAGTGGTGAAGGGTATCATATAGTCGGCCCCGTCCGACTTTACTACTGTCCTTACGGGTTCTCTTTTGCGAATGGCGGGCACGCTAACTCAAAAACTAATAACCCAATCGATTCCAAATTTTTACACGTTTCTCTGTGAGCGATTTTCCAAAAATATTTTTTCAAAGGTCCGGCATTTTGTTAATTTTAGAGCGAAGTCAATAATCCTAGTTCATACGAGAGCCAAACATGTACTCTTTCTAACACCATTGGAGGAGTTATCATGCCCGCCATCAAAATTAAGGACTTTTCTTTAATAACAAAAAACAACAACAAAACAATAAACAAATTTTTGTAAATTATTTTTGTTCTCTTTTAAATCTTCAAATATATATATGTGCAAAGTTACGAACCTTAACAAGCATTGGTACTGATTTACCATCCCATTGGAAATCTTGAAAAATTAAAATCGTGAATGGGGGGGTTCTCTTAACAATTTACACAAAATCTGAAGAAAATATATATGGGAGCTATATCTAAATCTGAACAGATTTTTACGAAACTTAACACTCATCATTCTGGACTTTATTCAGTACGTTATGAAAAATGTCCTGCAAATCGAAATATATATAGGGACTTTGGTGAACCATTTACATTAAATCAGACAAAAATATTAAGATGGGGAAAAAGAAATCCATTATTTGTATATGAACTATTGGACTTTATTTAACATGGTTTTTAACATTTTGTGAGTGAGAACCGATGAGGACCGATGAAACCGATGAGTCCTATCCTCAGACTTAAGGTAGCCTTGTTAAAAATATTAGTATGTACAAAGATTAGATGAAATTTTGATATTCCGTTAACTTCATATGAGATTTACAATATTTTAAAATTTTTTTACCATTTTTACCGTTGCAAAGTTCCTTATAGCTGAGAGTATTAAAACGAGCCCAATTTGATTAAAAAAGAGCTGGAAGCTACTCTAACAAGTGGACCAATATTGATACTTTAGATATTGGTACTATTGAAACTTTCAGTTTCCGAAAGAGGTTATCCTATAATAATATAAATTCTAATAGCACCTCTTTCATATATCCAAAGTGGTGACTAATTGTCATATTAATTTTTTTATATCCTTCAATAATATTTCGTTTCTCTTTTACTTCCTATTGTTTTTGTATGTTTTAAAGCGATATAGACACCATTTTATATTTCCATACATCTATACCACATTTCGTGGAAGAAAATAATACTACGATAGATGCGACGCAATTTTCGTAATATCTTAAATTTGATATTTCTATGGTTATCTATTTAATATGAAATTTGAAGAGGTTCTTGAAATTGTCGTAAACAAGTTCATCATAACACTGTCACCCTTGTTTTTCATTACTATATTTTTCAAAAGAAATAAAATGTGTATTACTTGTGTTTACCTCGTCGCAGTTAAATGAACATGTTAATGTGAGTTGAATGTGGAAAATGAAAATTTTCTGAATGAATTCAATCAAAAGAAGATTGTCTATTAATTGTTATCTCTACCTCATTTAATTTTAATGGGTTCACATTTAAATAAAGATCACTAAAGTCCAATTTCATGTCAGCGGTCCTTCAAAAATGCGACGTCTGTTAGGATGCATATTTTTAATATACCCATAATGGTGAAGGGTATCAAATAGTAGGCCCCGTCCGACTTTACTACTTTCCATACAGGTTTATATTTTACACAATGGTTTTTCCAAATCCCTTTTGTCATTCTCAAAGAAAACCAGTAAGGAAAGTAGTAAAGTCGGACGGGAACGACTATATAATATCCTTCACTACTATGGGTATAATAAACAAATAAATCCTAACAGAAGGGACATTAACATAAAATTGGATGAACTAAACTTAGCACACGTCATTTTAGACTTAACTCAGTACGCTATGCCAAAACTCGTGCAAATCGAATGATTTTCGGGCACTTTGGTGCACCATTTACCTAAAATCGGGCGAAGCTATATATGGGAGCTATATCTAAAACTGAACCGATTTCACGAAACTTAGCAGACGTCATTCTACATTTAATTCAGTACGCTATGCCAAAATTCGTGCAAATCTAATGATTTTCAGGCAATATATATGGGAGCTATATCTAAATCTGAACCGATTTTAATGAAATTTTACACACATCATTCTAAACTCAATCCAGTACTCAATTCCAAATTTCGTGCAAATCGAAGGATATATAGAGACTTTGGTACACTTTGGTACGAAAATATATATGGGAGCTATATCTAAATCTGAACCGATTTTTCCCAATTTCAATAGGGTTCGTCCTTGGGCCAAATAGATGAGCTATGCCAAATTTCATCCAATTCGGATCATAAATGCGACCTGTACTTTGTTTACAATTTAGCATGGACAGACGGAAGGACGGAAATGCATAAATCGACTTAAAAAGTGATTCTATGCATATTCTCAAAAGGAACCATGTGCCTATCTCGATTCCTTTTGCCTGTTACAAACATATGCACAAAGACATAATACCCTGTACCACAGTGTGGTGAAGGGTATAAATATCTACGAAATTGCATGGCGTAATTATACAAGGTAGTCTCATGTAGGCATATGTTTCCAATTTGTTCATAAACTTGCCTTTGTCAGCATTCAGCTTTCAAAACTTAAATTGAAATATCTTCCTTCGACATGTACGCATATCATATGTTTAGTGACAAAAATTGCTAAATCATTTATATTTACAAATATTTTGAAGTTCCCTGCCTCTAAAACTTACGAATATAAGTTGTACCATGGTTAAATCTTGAGAGCAAAGTTCAGCTTTAGAAAATACATTTGGTTTATTATTAAAAATATACCAATCGATATAAATGAAATTTTATGGAGTTTATTTTAAATTTTATTTGAAATTGATATATGAATTCCATTTTAAAAAGTGTTGCCATCAATTTCTCAAATGAGACTACCTTCCATAATTATGCCATAACAAAATTGTTAGTAAAAATTACTATTATAGCATTTGAAAATACTTTTGGTAACAATATACATTGAACATATGCCGGATATTTCATAACTAGCAATTGTCTCCAAGCTATAAAAATCATACATCGAATAGATTTGTACATATACATTTGTATGTGCGCGTATATGCAATATGTATTGACAAATAGCTTTCAAGTCCTGTCAGTTACAGCTGCTCTTATCTGCGATGAAATTTCTTTTGTCAAGAGATATCGTGATTTATAGAAGATTTATGCAAATTTAATTGAAGTCTGTTGTCATAATGTCAATGATAAGTCAGCTAACAACAACAAATATAACGACAAAGGCGACATTTTAAAAGACAATGCTTAATAATTGCAAATTGTTTGTCATTGGATCCATATCCTCGTTTTGGGAGTTTTGTTTTGAAAGGAATAGAAACAATATTTTGTCATCCGTTGGACAACATATAGATGGAAAATATAGTTTTTAACTTATTCCATTTTTTGCTCAATACACAAATTACACTATCCGCTGGTTCCGCAATTTATGCAGTTTGATATATACGCAAGAACATAAGTTGATTGGTGCGTGTAGGTTTTATGGACCAATAGTCAACATTTGTTTAATGCTACACGTACTAGCAATAATAAAGTTATTGGTGTGTAAACAATTGTGGGCAAACAGAAATGGAGAACTAGTTTAAATCCTGAAACAAATACTACTAAGCCTTGAGTCTTAAAAACTTTTCGTATACTCGTATTGCTGAATGATTACATATACAGATATGTATATGAAGTGTGGCCAATATATTATATGTGTACCTAACTACAAAAACACAGCTTAAAAATTGTTTGTATAGACTACCTTAAAACAACCACTACACAATACAAAATTTACAATAACAAATGTATATGGACATTCCCGAGAAAAGGAAAACCATAGTCGAAGGATTTCTTCATTAATTGTACTTTAATACGTAAAGTTACTGCAAGAAGTGCAAAGAAAGACAACTCTTGTAATTTTTTCTTATTGTGCATAACAACGTTACCTAAAATCCGACGGGGCGTACAGAAAAATTCAACTTCCCCACTGTTGCAAAATATTGTGTACGACCGTATTACCCAAATACGTCAGGTATATATCTTCAAGCGAATAATACAAACCGCAAAACAAAATTAGAAATTTATTAAATTAATCCAAATATTTATGTTCACATTCGAAATTTCATATTTTCTGAATGTTTTGTTTTTATACCCTTCACCACAATGTGGTACAGGGTATTATGTATTTGTGCATATGTTTGTAACAGGCAAAAGGAATCGAGATAGACCCATGGTTCCCTTTGAGAATATGCATAGAATAACTTTCTAAGTCGATTTACGCATGTTCGTCTGTCCGTCCGTCCGTCTGTCCATGTTAAATTGTAAACAATGTACAGGCCGCATTTATTATTCGAATTGACTGAAATTTGGCATAGCTCATTCATTTGGCCCAAGGACGAACCCTATTGAAATTGGGAAAAATCGGTTCAGATTTAGATATAGGTTCCATATATATTTTCGTCCGATTTAATGTATATGGTACACCAAAGTCCCTAAATAGCTTTCGATTTGCACGAAATTTGGCATAGCGTACTGAATTAAGCCTAGAGTGATGTCTGCCAAGTTTCGAGAAAATCGGTCCAGATTTAGATATAGCTCCCATATATAGTTTCATCCGATTTCATGTAAATGGTGCACCAAAGTCCCTATATATCTTTCGATTTGCACGAAATTTGGCATAGCGTACTGAATTTAGTCCAGACTGATGTGTGCCAAGTTTCGTGAAAATCGGTCCAGATTTAGATATAGCTCCCATATATAGTTTGGTCTGATTTCATGTAAATGGTGCATCAAAGTCCCTATATATCCTTCGATTTGTACAAAATTTGGCATAGCGTACTGAATTTAGTCCAGACTGATGTGTGCCAAGTTTCGTGAAAATCGGTTGAGATTTAGATATAGCTCCGTTATATTATAGATTGATTTAAGTAATTGACCCACCAAGGATGCAATATATGGCTGATAGGAACAAAACGTACTGAAATTGGTATTACCTAACCTGTGACAAATTTCGTGGAAATCGGCCGATTTTAAGTAAATTGGACATCAGACTCCTCATGTTAGTCAGATTGACATCAAATTTATTGATATTTGTTTGAAGTCGATTTACATACTTTTGTCCCATTGTAACAATCGAATGATATGTTTATGGATAGATATAAGTCGATTCACATTTAGATAAATATCACATATTTTATTTCATCAAATTTCATGTTAATAGTCCTGTTTGGTGAAGGGTATCATATGTCGGCCCCGTCCGACTTTACTACTTCCCTTACTGGTTATTTTCAACAAAAGAAAAAAAAAAACAAAAAATACGTTCTGTCAACGTTGAAAATTTTCAACTTGAAATTTTGTACGCTCGACATATTTCGGTAACATTCATATATGTGTTCTACTTTTGTGGTGAAAAATGTCGAACGAGCTAGTTGAATTTTAGGTAAGGCTGTAACATAAATATTAATTAAGTAACTATAAATAGTTCCGTCCCAGAACCTAAATAATTCTACTAATTTTACAAGTTTTCCAACTTCTTACTCGGAAACCGTTCCTGAACCCACAAAAGTAGTGAAATGTTCAACCATCTAATGTTGGCATTTTTACTCATTTTCCGCTTCAGAACATTTTGTATGATTTGGAACTCTGAGATGGTTTTTGACATTTTTCCCTTTTACTAGTTTTATTATGAAAAAAAGTACTGGAACAGAACAAATGTGAGTGACCAAGAAAAATACTTTTCCAAAAAGGACAGTACAAATTTTCAAATTTTGGAATGCAATAATAATTCTTTATATTTCTTATATATGAACGGAATTAATGTTCAAAATGTCCTCACAATTCGCAGGGTTTTCCCAATGATAACCAGTAAGAAAAGTTCAAAAGTCGGACGGGGCCGAATATATGATACCTTACAAGATTTGGGTACATACAAGAGATGTTAATATCTACAATATCCTGTAGCCTTATCTGACACTTTTGGACTAATAGTGACCCGTACCCAAAATTTTAAGATTTTAGTCAGCTAGTCAGTCAACATATGAAGATCGGATCATCCGCTTTCGAGCTACAGTATACACCTAGTCTAGAATGGCGCGTGTGGAGTAATGTTGAAATAGCTTTAAATTGCTAAACCAAAGAACCTAAGTCTTTCCAAACAATACGATTTGTTGTATATAAAATGTTTAGAATACCTCTTTTATACATCCCAAATGGTAGCTTATCATATAGTCAAGACTTTTTGTCCTTTTCTTGTATTATCAAATGCCGACTGTCATGTTTATAATATGCTTAATCGCATTTGAACTCAAGCTGCAATTTTATTGCAATGCCATCAACAATAAATAATGGAACGGAAATAATTTCCGACATAATTATAACTGACACTTTAATTTGCCTTATTATATGGTTGAGTGAATTTGTATATGCAGCCATGGCAGCAATATGTAGATATGTATAATGTTGGCCATATCATGAAATTAATTTTTAGTGATTTTAATCTAAAATAATTTTACTATTAGTTTACCATATTAAGAAAATTGAAAATTATTATTATTATTTTTTTTTTTTTTTTTTGGATTTTGTGGTATTAAATAATGAAGTGTGTGAATGAAGTCTAATGTGTAAGTATATCAGTACTCCCTTGTCCTATTTAGGTATGTATGGCGTATAATGAATGTATTCAGACGCTAGAATAATACCAATACGTCAACCATTTCCAAGTTGTTTAGGAGTAACTTGTGTTTTCACTGGTTATTAAATCTTCTTTCAAAAAAGTATCAATATTGGCCCATATTTCGGAGTGTTTTGGATAAGCATTGAGCAGAAATTATCAATTCACGAGGGTATAAAACGGTGTTCCATTGTTCGCAAACCTCAAATTAGGTGCCGTAAAACGCTTCTAATTACTGTGGACCCACGTCTAATTATAAGAGAAATGAACACAGATAGTTATCGTTGAACCTGTTAGTCGGAAAGTGATTCTATGCATATTCTTAAAAGGAACCATGTGTCTATCCCGATTCATTTTGCCTGCTACAAGCGTATGTACAAAGATATAATACCCTGTACCACAGTGTGGTGAAGGATAAAAATACAATAACAGGTATAGTGTGTTCCGGTCAGACAAAAAACAGCCGTTTTCAATTCGACGATAATCATTATTGCTGATAAAAACAAATTAATGTGTGCTATGTGAAGGACTGTGAGGAAACGTCACACAGTGTAGTCGGGTCCTTGTAAGACTAGACAAAAATAGACGGAGTGGTTCAATCATAATGAAACTTTATACATGCAGTATGTGTAAGAAGGAAAATACAAACGTTGGTTCATATCGGTTCAGATTTGGATATAGACCCATATACATTTTCGTCGGATTTTAGGTGAATGCTGCACCAAGATCACAAGTCTTGTCCGATTACCACGGAAATTTGACATTTTTGGATATAGCTCCCATCTATAGTTTCGTCCGATATTATGAATGGTGCACCAAAGCCCCTATATATCTTTGGATTTGCACGAAATTTGGAATAGGGTACTGAATTAGGAGTAGAATAATGTGTGCAAAGTTTCAGATTTATGTATAGCTCCCATATATATTTTCGTCCGATTTTATGTAAATGCTGTACCAAAGTCCCTATATAACTTTCAATTTGCATGAAATTTGGCACAGCGTACGGAATTAAGTCTAGAGTGATGTGTGCTAAGTTTCGCGAAAATCGGTTCAGATTTAGATATCGCTTCCATATATAGTTTCGTCCAATTTTATGTAAATGGTGCACCAAAACCCTTATTTATATTTCGATTTGCACAAATTTTGGCATAGGGTACTGAATTGGGTGTAGAATAATATGTGATAAGTTTCGAGAAAATCGGTTCAGATTTAGATATAGATCCCATATATATTTTCGTTAGATTTTATGTAAATGGTTTACCAAAGTTCCTATATATATTTCCATTTGCACGAAATTTGGCACAGCATACGGAATTAAGTCTAGAGTGATGTGTGTTAAGTTTCGTGAAAATCGGTTCAGATTTAGATATAGCTCCCATATATAGTGTCCCTCATTTTAGGTAAATGGTGCATCAAAGTCCCTATATATAATTGGAGTTGCACAAAATTTGGCATAGCGTACTGAAATAAGTGCGGAATGATGTGTGTTAGGGTTCGATAAAATCGGATCAGATTTAGATATAGCTCCCATATATATTTTCGTCCGATTTTATGTAAATGGTGCACCAAAGTCCCTATGTATCTTTCGATTTGCACGAAATTTGACATAGCGCACTGAATTGAGTTTAGAATGGTGTGTCTTGTGTTATGTGAAGATCGGTTCAGATTTACATATATATATATATATATATATATTCATCCGATTTAAAGTAAATAGTTCAACAAAGTTCCTACATATCTTTCGATTTGTGCGAAATTTGGCACAGCGTACTAAATTAAGCCTGGAATGATGTGTGGTAAGTTTCGTGCAAATCGGTTCAGGTTTGGATATAGCTCTTTATTTTCTTTATATTTTCATCCGATTTAATGTAAATGGTGCACCAAAGTCCCGTTACATGTTTCGATTCGCACGAAATTCGGCATAGCCCACTGAATTAAGTATAGAACCTGTGAGCGGAACAACTTTCTGAGCTTGAGGTCAACAGCACCTCTTCCTTACACTGACATATTTTCGGATAATGCAAATATCCTCTAAATACTTTTCCAGGTTGTTTTGAGATGTTCGGCTAATAATTGTGGCCTATAGATTGACTCAAAAAAAAAAAAAAGTTTTTGGTCCACTGCTTCAAACAATTATTATCTGATCATCACCGAAAATTATAGGCATTGTCCTTTACCATAATTGGAACGTCATGGAACATTTCAAAGCGATCAGCACAATATTTCCGCACTCCAGTGTGGTAATGGGTTAGTAAATAATATCTGAACCTGTCAATATTTACGTATAACTCCCACATCCCAGTATGTACGACAACATAATTGGTATCAATTTAAAGGCCAACCACTCCTCTTCGATATATTATTAAATTCTCGGGTGTATGTCCTTCAGGAGTAAATATATACGCCATAGAATACAATTTTTGTAATTTTTCACACAGGGTCCATTTGACCCGCTAAATATTGACCGATCTTTATCAAAACACACATGCTTATTCTTGGCCCGATCCCCTTCCCCATGTAAAAATTCGCAATGTTTATCTCATAATTCCGGCCTCTGGAGCGACCAGAAAATCAGACAAAAATAAAGTATTTGGTCCATTTCATCCCCTAAATATTAACTGATCTTTACCAAAAACAATAGGAGTCTTCTTTGGCCAGAACCCATCCTACATGCAAAATTTCGTGAAGATTAGTCTATAACTGTGTCTAGATCGACTCAGCTAGTCGAGATATGACGATCGGTGTACTTAAAGGACCATAGTTTGACAACATAGTTGTGTAGGGTATAATTTTTAGGGTATAATTTCGGATTTTAGGTAAATGGTGCACCAAACTCGTAATGTTTGTCCGATTGCTATAAATCAATTTAAATAAATTTGTCCCATTGTACGCAAATGACTCTATATCTGCCCGAATGAAATGAAACTTGACATAGGTTTCAGAATATATGTGGGCAATATTGCCAATTTTTTAATATTCCATTTTCAAAAAATCAGCTTTTTTGTTTTTGTGGCACATCAATGATTTTTGGTACACATATAGAGAAAAATGTTCTGACTCCGAAACCGTTCGCGATCAAATTTTTGGTTGATGCGCGCAAAAGTTATCGAGGTTTTAATTTTGGGCATAAGAAAAAAATCTTAAAATTACGCCGTTTATTATATTGACCAAAAACGTTGATATATATCTTCCTCCGTAAAATAAGAATATGAATATATTATAATAATCGCGATAAAGTTGCACATATTCGCGAAATATGAGAAAAATAAAAAAAAATATAGCAGATTACATCAATATTTTCATTATATTAATGACATACACACACCTAAAAATTAATTTAAAAATATCTACATAATCTAATCACCATGGTGAATCAAATGATATCAAAATCACACAAGTCCGTGTAGCGGTTTCTAAATCACAGCGACAACAAAACAAGATATTGAGGAAAAATATTTGTTTTTGGTTCGAAAAAATAATGTCATCATATTATTATTATTCTGCTATTTTACCCGAATTTCGCCGAAAAATTGACATATATAATAATAATCACTTTCTGTGTATAAGTATACGCCTTGCGGATTATATCAAGACCCTTCCGATAAATCTTAGAATTTTTTAAATAGGAATAAATCCTAAAATAAAATAATATTACGAAATATACATTTTAAATTTCGTGTAAATCGCGTAATTCTCAAAATCATTTGATGCGCATGCGGTTTCCAGGAAGTACTGAAGTTTATCTTCCAATCCATATATATTTTGCGAAATTTCATTTGACGGCTAAGATGTGCCGCACGTTACATCGAAGTACCCAAAAAATCTTAAAACGCGAATAATTACCGAAAACACCATATGCCATTAACGCGCATCCGATTTCGGTGTGCACCCTAAAAAAATACATCGATCTATACCATTTCAATGTGGTCCATTAAGAACCATGGATGTGCCAGCAAAATCTATTTTTGAGATAAATTGCGTACATCTCTCTTTCGGCTGAAGTTTTTAAAGTTCTCTTTTCGAGAAAGATCAAAATCCGCATGAAGTCATTTATTGAAGCGGAAATGAAACACAGAAAACGCAAATAAATCCGCGATATTTTCAAAAACATTTTATTTGCCAAATTTCGTGTTTTTGGAAGGCCAGTTCCCGCCGTTCTAGTAGATGGATTTTCACGAAGAAGATTTTATACCATCTGAAACGTAAAAAACCTTATTGATCGCGGGTACCTATATCATTCAGTTGACAGATCTAAAAATTTGGCCCGAAAAATAGGTTTTTTAGAAATTTGATCGCACAAAATTCGCACCTTCGGATGAGTATTACTCTGAAGCTGTGCATACTACATACACAAAATACATATCAAATCACGCAGATTCGCGACTACAACAATCTTATAATCGATTTTTAGAAATTCCTGTTTGCGTATTAAAGCTAGAAGTAAAATTAAAAAAAAAACACTCAAAATCGAGCTTCAAAATGTCAGCATCATTTAAAGGCAGATGCAGTGAAAATTTTTAAAAATGATACATAAGGGGCGTAGTCCCCATTTTGTTGGCTTCTAGTTTTATTTTGACACGAAGACCGTGCAATGAGTGGCTTAGTCACAAATCGATAGAGAACATAAAAAAACTGGTTCGCCTCAACCTGTTTTTACACATTTTTATACATTAAAGTAGACACAGCTTCCACTAAAATAAAGTTTGGAGGTCAATATCATGAACAGTTTGCAACGACAGATCAATTAACCCAAAACTATTCACTTTTTTTCTTATACTTAAGTAGTTCCCGAGTTATAAAGGGGTGAACCTCCGCTTCAGCTATGTTAAAAAATTGGCAATATTGCCCATGTACGGATTGATGTTAGTCGGTTTACATATGGATAAAGATCACATATTTAAGTTCGATCAAATTCATGTCATAGTTTTTTCGAAAAGGTGATGTCTATTATATCATATATATCATATGTAGAATATACCAAAGTGGTGAAGGGTATAATATAGTCGGCCCAGTCCGACTTTACTACTTTCCTTACTGGTTTCTATATTCAGAAGTCTAAAAAAAAGTTTTGTTATGTTCGAAATTGTAAAAATAGTATTCACATAACACATTGTGTTTTATACACCGTTTCCTCGCAAATCCTGTAATCATTGTGACTTGAGCTTTTAAATATATCCGCTCCGCTCTGGATATATGTAATAATTTCAATGTAAAATGTGACCTGGTGTGTATACATTACGTCAACACATAGGTATTATGTGGGCATGGTACACACCTTAAGTATTTTGCGGTCGAAAATGTATATAACATTTTCGAAAACAAATATCGCCAATAACAATCCAATCCGCATCGACATGTTTAATTAACCCATTGTATCGTTGTATGTTTTGTATCACGATTAATACTATCTATTTAATTGGCTTTATTCTTCAAAATAAGTATGAATAATGGTTGACATTTTCAATGAAGAAGGTGTCCACAGGATTACCAAAAATGTGTGTTATTTCTTCAAGAACATTACATACCGTACTTTATGTACATACATACATTTCAGTGGTTACATCTACACGCAACAGACTAGAATCCTTAGAAATGTTTCTGTGGTGCAGATTAATTGCTGCTATAAATTAGCTTATTAGACATGTACAACGCCAATAAGAAGACCATTAATTCACCTAGTAAAATACACATACTTACATATGTAATCGAGGTGGGAAGCACACGCACATGGAATTTTTATTACATATATTTCATTGATATAAACATACGATACCATAGACGTTTAAATAGAACGTTTATTTAACATATTTACATAAAATAACATTAATATAAACATTAAGTAAAATTTTGATATAAATTCTTTATGCTTATTGTTCATTATTTCATATTATCTACCTTAAAAAATCTATTTAAATAAGTCGATACAAAATTCATGTCTGTGAATTTTTCCGCGATTTTCACGATTTTTTTCATATTATCCTATACTGACAGCATACCATTGCAATTTGGCGCGATTCAGTAAAATCCGTAAACCTATAATGGATAAACAATAGTCCGTAACACGAATTCTCATATGTCGATTGTTTCTAGAACATGAAAAGGCTTGAATCAAGTAGGCAGTAATTGTTCTTGAATTCAATAGCAAATCATTGGGGAAACTTAAAACGGCGCTTTATAACAAAATCATTACAAAATTTAGAAGAAAGTTCAAAAGTCGAACGGGGCCTATTATATGATACCCTTCACCACTATGGGTACATAAAAGAGATGATAATATATATAAAATTCTGTGAATGGAACATACATATCATCTTTCGAGGAGCTTTGACATGGAATCGGGCGAAATTAAACATTTGTATTCCACCAAGCACAATTATGTATGTATGTATATAAATCTGCACCTAATTGAGCAACCGTGGCATATACGGTTTGGTATGCTGCAGCACAGTGCGCTGTCCACAATTTTATCTTGTGTATATGGAACATACGAAGGCTCCTCAGTGAAGTATTTACATATCTAAATCTGAACCGATTTCAACAAAACTTCGCAAAATTAGGATATTGGGAGTTGGTGCAACATTTACATAAAATTGGACGAAAATATATGTGGGAGCTATATCTAAATCTTAACCGATTTTAAGAAAACGTCACAAACATTAAATTGGACCTAATTCACTACGCTGTGCAAAATTTTGTCTTAGTCGAACAAATATTCGAAGTTTCGTGTATCATTCACAAAAATTGGGAAGAAACTATATATGGGAGGTATATATAAATCTGAACCGATTTCAGCAAAACTTCGCAGACATCAGTCTGAACATGATTCAGTACTCTGTGCAAAATTTTGTCAAATATTGGGGTTTGGTGTATCATATACATAAAATCGGACGATATTATACATGAGAGTTATATATTAAACTGAACCGGTTTTCCCCTATATAGAAAATTTACACATCAATTCTGAACCTGAATAAGTGACTTGTGTAAATTTCATCTAAATGTGATCATAAATGCAACCAGTACTTTGGTGTACCATATACATAAAATCGGACGAAAATATATACGAGAGTTATATATCAACTCAGAAATTTAATCATAGAAAATTTAAATAGGAACCATGCGTCTATCTTAGCCCAAATAAGTGCCTGGTAAATTTCATCTAAATGTGTTCATAAAAAATGCTAGATTTTGTTGAAAAAAATGCTAGAAAGTGCTAGAAATTTTAAAAAAGTGCCAGAAATTTAATCAGCTAAAAAATTAAATGGAACAAAATTTTTAATATGTTAATGAAATATTGCCTGGAGACCAGTGTTGCCAAAAGGCTACTCCTTGTCGATTTAGCCATGTCCATCCGATTGAGGTCGCAATATTGAAAACAGAGCTTTTGAATTTTCCCATATATTGCACTACTCCCAGGACATTTGGACATATTGGAAATTAAATATATCGGTCTTTTTTGTGTACACCATACCCAATATTTGATTTTTTAAGATTTTGGGCACATTTTTCAACCTAATATGCGGTTATGTATTTCGGATTCTCCCTTACTAAAAATTATCAAAATTGATCCACTTTTAAGCGTAGCCCTCATAAACACGTCTTATAATCAAATTGGCTTTAATTTGATATTTCAAATTGAGTAAAAAATCTCCTTATCAGAAATTATTAATATATGTACATATTTAGGGGTTGCTGTTTAACGGCAGCACCCCATTACCCCATAGTAACTGTAATTTCAAATTGCGAGATTTTGGAATAGTATACTACGAAGACAATTATCAATCAATTTCAATCAGACACCCTTTCGAAATAAATATGGAAGCTAAGGCTTAATCTGCACCAATTTCAACAAAACACAATAATGTCATTCTAGTCTCAATTTGATACGCTGTACAAAATTTCGTGCTAATCGCACAAATATTAGAAATTCGGTACACCATTAATGCAAACTCGGGTGAGTATATATGTACATTTGGGAGCTATATCGAAATCTGAACCGATTTTTCCGAAACGTTTCACTCATTGTTCTAGACTCTATTCAGTATACTATTTCAAGAAAATCGTAGGATATATAGGGACTTTGGTGCATCATTTACATAAAATCGGAACGATTTTCTCGATACTCACCACCCATCATTCTAGACTCAATTAAGTACGCTATGCCAAATTTCGTGCACATCGAAGGATTAATTGGGACTTTGGAGCTATATCTAAATCTGAACCGATTTTCACAAAAATTAGCACACTTCTTTCCAGGCTATGCACAAATTTCGTGCAAATCGAAGGATATATAGGGCCTTGTGTGTCCTATTTACTTAAAATCGGACGAAAATATATATGGAAGCTATATCTACATCTGAACCTATTTCCCCAAATAAATGAGCAGTGCCAAATTTAATCCAATTCGAATCAAAATTCCAAGTTGTTCTTTGTGTACACTTTACAGACGGACATGCATAAATCGGCTTAAAAAGTGATTCGATGCATATTCTCAAAAGGAACCGTGTGTCTATCTCGTTTCCTTTTGCCTGTCACAAACATATGTACAAAGACATAATACCCTGTACCATAGTGTGATGAAGGTTATAAAAATATATGTTTGCCGGAATTTTTCTATTTTGGTCCTGTTCAGTACTCTCAAGTGGTTATAACTTGGCATTCGGGATTGTCGGTGAATAAAAAACGTATTTTCAGAAAATTCCAATGGACCGCTTTATTTGGTTTTTTTGAAATAAACAATCTACTAGCAGACAATGTCATAGCCACCATATGAAGTACCTGCATAAAAATCTACTGTCACTTTTTTAACATTGGAAAATCAAATTCATCGCGTGAAACATAGGGAAATTTAAATTCGTCAATATGAAATCGAAAACCGGGAAAATTTGTTGGGATGAAACAAAAATTACTGAAAAATAAAAATTGCTAAAAAAAGTGCTAGGTGCTAGATCACTTTTTTTGGTGCTAAACGAGTTTAAAAAGTGCTAAATCTAGCACTGAAAGTGCTAAATTGGCAACACTGCCTGGTACAAACATAAGCAGCATGAGCACCCTCTACAGAAGCACCTTCTGAATATATGGTTATCCCACCCAACAACGTTAAAAACACTAAAATTCCTTTTCATTTCCAATTTTAATTTATTGAAATGAAACGGCTCAATTAGTTTTATGTTATCCGATTTTAATTAAGTCATTATATTATATAATAATGTTATTATACAATTAATAATGGAATTAAAAAATGTAAAATTAATTATATTTTAAAATTATCCATTAGATGGTTGTATGAATGTTATAAGCTTGATAAAGCTACAAAGATTGAAATGGTGATAATTAATTAATGTATGCTATGGAATTTAGTTATAGGTATGGGTAAATTGTACATGCCATAAATGTTTCATGGTTTACATACACAGATGCTATTTTGAAGAAAAAATTAAAAAACAGTTTTCAAAGTATTAAATTCGTACACTTAGGAATTAAAACAAATAACAACTAAAAGATTCGATAAAAAACCGAGCCACAATTTATTCAGTTACAAACCATGGACTTTGGCTTAACACATAGTATAGTGTCACATGTTGGCTATGTTTTTACTTCAGCTCCAATAATAATGGCTAATTTTAATTAATACCCCTTATTTTATGAAGGGAACAGTAATGTTGACTAAACGGCTATGGTAATAATTACCCTATACATTTGATTAGCTTTCATCATATTAATTACCTCCTTAGATTGATAAAAATGATATTGTTGTTTCCTTCATCAATGTACACAACTCATTCTGGAAAAAAATACATCATCTTCTGGCTTGTTCAATAAAATATGTGAACAATATGATTTATGATTAGTCCCAAGAGCACCGAGAGAAAAAGATTTATCTTACTTCCCCTACAGTCGCTGAAATCAAATTATATTTGCTTGCGGCAAAGATGATTGTACGAAGGAAAAAACTACCAAAAGCTAACAAACCACAATGCATTAAAACATTTCAAAAGAGAAACATTGACGGGAGTAAAAAATACAAGAAACGAAAAATGTATTGCTAACAGACCAAAGATACCACCACACATACGTTAGAATCATCGGGAAGGGATACAAAAAAGTACATTTTTATACCCCTAACCACACTGTGCATATGTTTGTAACAGGCAAAAGGAAACGTGTTCATTTTGGGAATATGTATAGATTCACTTTCTGAGTCGATTTATGCATGTCCGCACGTCCGTCATGATTTTACAATTTAACATTGACAGACAGACAGGCGAGCGGTATAAAATCTGTCAAAACAAATTGTCAATTAACAAACAGAAGTAATATACCCTCCATACTGTGGTGTGTGCGATTAAATCGCCTCCAATAATCCGAAATGAATCCGGTTAAATATGTTTTCATAGATATGCCTACCAACGTTTGTCTTTAGTGCCCCCATATTTAAGTTCGTCTTAATCACATAAAATTGTTGTACAAAACAATGCATTATAATGGAATTTATTACCTTTATGGCCAAATGTTGCCGACAGGCAACAAAATATTTAATATGTAGCTAGCAAATATATATTGTTGGTAAAGTTGTTGGTCCAAATTGTTGGTAAAGTTATGAGTTGTTCAATGTAAAGAAGAGGGCAAATATGTGTACAGTACTAATTTGTGTATACAGTCCAAATTATTTAAATCGCCTCGAATTCGAATTGTACGAATTCTGCCATCATAATTATTTTTGATTCTTCTAAAAAATAATATAGAAAATAATTTGAATGATTTTATCCGTTAATTTAGCATTTGGATTTCTTGATATTGCACTTTTATTTTTCAGGAAGTACATACTGTATGTCCTGAATGCAAGGATGTAGCGACGTTCAACTATTTCTTAATTGTCTTTGAAAAACGCTAAGATATTTGTGGGATATCAAATATGTAGTTGTTTTCAGAATGTTCATTCGTTTTCTGTTAATGAGGAGCCATTCACACATGCACAATTAAAAGACCAACACAATTATTTGGCACAAAAAGAAAGAAGATAAAATTGGATTTTTCAAAGCTTCATATCTTGACTTCTGAGTACTTTTTATTTCACATGCACAAGCAAAAGATGCATTCAGACAAGAGTCACAATAAGAAAACACTTTGCAATGTGGATAGTGGCGTTGGCATTTAGTTTGATGCCACCAACCATAAATCGAGATAAACATAAAATGTGAAAAAAAAATTAAATAGATAATGTTTGTAGAGCTTACATTTCACTTACATTTTGGGGAGGATATTAAATAAGGTAAATGAATATTATCATTCCGTTTGCAACACCTCGAAATATATATATATAGTCTCGATTAGAATAAAATTTTAGACCAATTTAGCCAATGAAAATAGGCTTAATATTTAACACTAGCAAAGTGCCCGCTATTTCGTATGCGGAACTTTGGATACCCTCCACCATAGATATACTGACAGGTACTTGAAATAAAAATATAGGGAACATACCAAAAAGTGTACCTATATCGACATTTCTTCAAACCGATTATGGTCTTAAATATTGGTCCTAGACCAAATTTGGACCAAATTTGTTCAAAAAATTTTGATTTCATCCACACTTTGCCCATCTTATTATTTCTTCCGAAATTAGTGCAGCGAATTCTGTTTAAAAACGCGCTCAAGAACCCCAAAATACCGAAATTTGGGGGTACCCTTATATGGGGGCTATCTGAAAAAATGGACCTATATTTGTGGAGAGGTTTGGTACCTACTAAGAACTCAAAATATCAAATTACAGCCAATTCGGTGAAAAATACGATCAAAACCCCCACAATACTGAAAATTAGGAGGTACCGTTATATGGGGGCTACCAGAAAAAGTAGACCTATATTTATAATTTTTTGTGAAGACATTTAGTACCGAATAAGAACTTAATGTACCAAATTTCGGCGTATTCGGTTGAAAAACGCACAAGAACCCCAAAATACCGAAAATTGGGGGGTACTGTTATATGGGAGTTATGCCTATACGTGGACCGATATATCCCATCTTCTTATTGCTTTCTATTTACTATTCGTACACATCAATTAGAGTTTCCAAAGTTTTCTTCATAGCTCAATACTACACTTCAACAGTAATCTATATTCCAAATCTCAGGATGCAACCAAATCCAAATTGTTCCAAATTTATTACCCTCTAACAGTAATCGTAATTCCACCAAAGTCCAAATTTTACCAAACTTAGTACTTTTCGTACTTATAAGTACGAATTTCCCAATGTACCTCAATCCTGATTTCAAATAGTAATCGTAAGTCAACATTTAAGAATTCCAGCTCTGTCTGTTCACCAAAAACCAAATTGTACCGAATTATGTGCTTATCGTACCCATATGTATGAATTTCCAAAACTACCTCAGTCATGCACTACAATAATAACCTTTAGTCCACGTTGAAGGATTCCAGCTCTATTCTTTCACCAACAACCACATTGTACAAAATTTAGTACCATTAAGTACTTTTCGTACACATAAGTACGATTTTTAAAACCTACCTCAATCCTGTACTCCAATAGTAGCCCTAATTCCGATTTTTAGGATTCCATCTCTATACACTCAACTAATTGCAAATTGTATCAAATTTAGTACCATTTTGTACTTTTTATAAACATAAGTACACCACCACATCCCAAAACCCACCACTTCCCAAAATCCACGACTTCCCAACGTCAACACCACTTCCCACCTGTATTCCATTTAAATATCAAGATTTTTGGCTATATATGTTCAATATATACAATTAGAACTAAATTTAGTACTTTTAGTAGTCTTATAGATCGAATTTCCAATAACCCTAACTTTCCATCAGTGATCCACATTTCAAATTTCAGAAATCTATCTCTTCGCGTTCTCCTAATACAAAGGGTACAATATTTCCAAAAACAGCCTAATCTCAAGCTTCTAGCTTCAGCCGTTTCATCTGGGCGATGATCTGTCAGTCAATCACTCACTTAACACTAAGCTGTTTTATATATATATATATATATATAGAAACTGCTTTAAATCCTCTCCAAATTCGTTTAATATATCATATAAGTCTATGTTTTGGTGTAGCCAACATATAACAGTAGCTCTCCTTTCTGGGGAAATATTCTCCATATATTTTGAAATAGTTTCGAAATAAGGGTCCCGCCCTATTTTGGTATATTCATTTATCCAGAAAAGTGGATGTGATTTCGCATTCTGGGTTCGTAGAGGGCGAAAAACATATTTGCATAAAACTATCTCTATAGTTTCATGACTTAACATAAACGCAGAGAAAGGTCATCATTGTGAAAAAGTTGAAGTTGGGTTACTGAGAATCCTCATGTTATTGAAACGAGGTCATTACATCCTGAAAAAAACTTACATTTTGTTGTGCCCTGTGTTCCGAATGTGTAATTGGAAAGCGTCGATGGACAAAACACAGTCAATTCGAAGCGTTATGGTCATATAATAACCGACTTTTTTACCTGCTAATGGAGAAGACAAGAGGGTGTCACTTGCTATACAACTCGAGCGCATATGACTTCGTTTTTATAGGGTTAAACCGTCAACTCTTAAGCGCTTAAAACCAATATTTGCCATGTTATGACAGAGGTCGAAAATTGTCTCATAAGAATGAATGCGTGAATGCCATTTCAATGATGTTTCAACAAAGTTTGGCACGCATAGGCTGTCCTAGCTTTAGTACATTCTGCAGATTTGCGTGCCAATCGGGCAAATTTTGGACCTTTTGTGCACCATTTACTTAAAACCGGACGAAAGTGTATATAGAAGTTATACCTTAATCTGAATCGATTTCAACGAAACTTGCTACAAGTTAAGTTATACTAATTTCAGTATGTTGCGTAAAATGTTGTGTCAATCGGACTAATCATGGGTCATTTAAGAGGCATTTACTGAAAATGGGAGAAACATATATATGGAAGCTATATCTGTCTCAGAACCGATTTCGTATCAATCGACCTAACTTTGGGTCTTTCGTGCACCATTTACTTATAAACGTACACAAATATATAAATTTGAACCGATTTTTTTTCTTTGGTGCACCATTTCAATAGGGTTTGTCCTTGGGCCAAATACGGACAGACAGACAGACAGACGGACATGCATAAATCGGCTCAAACATTTGTGTATATGTTTGTATCACAGTGTGGTTAAGATTTATCCATTTATCCACCCATCTAAGGTTTTACCAATAACATTACAATTACATTATTATGGAATATAACACTAATTTGACGATTATAATAAAAATAAGTAATCATAATACATTCTTATTGGAAAACAATTTAAGCTGTTTTAATAATTTTCCACAATGTCGATTGCATCATGCAAAATGATACAGAAGATAACAATGTTTGTAGTCGCATTCCCCCTTACATACATATAGCGTTGTAGTCAATAACATTGTTTGCATTTACTTTCCAATCCCTCTAAATGCTCATAATAACGTTTGGCAAATTTCTAACTAACACGAACTCTCAAGAATGAAAAATCAAATCAAAATACAATTTTAGCAAATAAGATTTAACCTGCTATGCACAATACCCCCCAAACTCAATCTAAAATGTTAATAATCGAATTTTCAATATTGCATAAACTCATCATTTTTTTCATACTCCGCAGATTTTATTAAGTAAAACTTGAACATTGTTAATGTACACACAAGTACTTGGTGGAAGCAAGTGGTAAACAGCACTTGCTTCCACCAAGTACTTGTGTGTACATTAACAATGTTCAAGTTTTACTTAATAAAATCTGCGGAGTATGAAAAAAATGATGAGTTTATGCAATATTGAAAATTCGATTATTAACATTTTAGATTGAGTTTGGGGGGTATTGTGCATAGCAGGTTAAATCTTATTTGCTAAAATTGTATTTTGATTTGATTTTTCATTCTTGAGAGTTCGTGTTAGTTAGAAATTTGCCAAACGTTATTATGAGCATTTAGAGGGATTGGAAAGTAAATGCAAACAATGTTATTGACTACAACGCTATATGTATGTAAGGGGGAATGCGACTACAAACATTGTTATCTTCTGTATCATTTTGCATGATGCAATCGACTTGTGGTACATGGTCCATAATATTTTCATATTTTGACTATTTTACTCACGCTTTGGGAGTAAATAGTCAAAATATGAATGTGTAAATGGATATGTCATTGTATATGAAACATTAATCCGCAATATTTGGATTTTTACGAACGTGACTAATTTGGCATAGTATATTGTACTGATCAGGAATATATAAATTATGAGATCTCCAAAGAATTTTTTGAGGTTTCGAAAATATTTCTCATTATGGTAGAGATTATAAAAAATCTATATATTGCGAAGTTATAGTGTTTTATTCTCGTATACCATCCACCGTAATGTGGAGTGGCTGCAGCATCCCGAAGTATACTTCGAAGAGCCGAAGGAGTATATATATTATTGATCATTATTTTTGGAAATTTAATATATTGGTCCACATTATGGCATTAACCCCATCTACCGGTGCTACCCAGTTTTTGGTATTTTTAAGGTTTTAGTCAAATTTTCCAACAGATGTGGATATAACTTGGTACTTGGGGGTTGTAGAGGTTGGCATAAATCTTGTAGAAAATTATCATAAGATAAAAATAAAAGATAAAAAGAAATAAAAAAGGTCCTTGCGACAATTTACAATGAGTTTGACCCGAGTGATTTTAAGTTGTTTGCCTACCTGATGGTGGAAGGGAAATACAATATATCGGGGAACCGTCAAATCATCCTGCCAAAAATTATCAATATTGATTATTGTTTTAGCTCGCAGATAATAGCACCCGCTTTTGGCATTCTGGGATATTGCTGGGTAAAACATATTTATGCCGAAAAATGCACCCACACAAATCTCCCGTTGAATTATGTCCTTCGCCACTTTGTGGTACTAGGTATTATGTGCTTGTGTATATCTATGTAACATGTGAAGCGAGATAGACACAAGGTTCCTTTTGAGAATATCCACACTGATAGAAAAATGGCATTTCAAATTTAAGCCGAATACACTCAGTTTTTACTAAAATCGTACTTAAAAAATTAAGAAAAATTCGTACTTAGTTATCCTTAAAATAAGTACAAATTTTGGATAGTTTTATAAATTCAAGTACGGAAATTATTGGAATAAGTATTAATTTCTTGACTTACGTAAAAAATTCGCATATTAAGTTAAGATTTGTATTTAATTCAAGAAAAAATTTCTAATAATGAAAAGTAAGTCATATATAACTTGAATTAAAAAGGAACTTCTTAAAACAAGCTTTGAGAGAAAAACAATGAGTACATAACAAATTTACTCTCTCAGATACTAATGAAAAGTAAGCGGAATATCACTTGAAATAAGAAGAACATTCTTATAACAAGCCTTGAGAGAGGAAAATGATGGAATACAAAAAATCTCTCGGCTGCATTTTTTTCTTAGTTCCGTTTGTTCATTTCTAGCTTTGATACAGAACATTGTGGAAAAGCAGTAGTAGTTCGATTTGCGCGTGCCAGTAGACGGTTGGTAGAATTGATTGTTTTCCTGTGTACCAAAAAATGAGTGAAAGTGTTTTTTCAACTCTGAAAGAGACGCCTCCTGTGGACGACGACTCCTGTCTGCGCAAATTACGCCAGGAGTTTCAATTGGAATCAGTATTTGATTATTTGAAAGGTGATTATAACAAAGATGGCGAAAAAAATAAAATATATATTTTGAAGTGTTTATAAAAGTGTGCGCGTGTGTTTTTTTTATACATATGTAATATTTTACTCCAAATATATTGACTATTACATTTTAATAACGGTATATTTCCGAAAAATTCTTATGAAAATGTACATAAAGCTCAACAACGCCTGTTTGCTTTCGCAAACTGTTTGTATAAAATATATATGTGTATACACACAAACACCTATTTGGTATACACATATTACCTTGCAACAATAGGGCGATCTTCAAAACGATAAGATACGCGCACAATTTCTTAGATCAAGAATATACTTCTTGCATTTCTAACGCGCATATATTTTAAGTATTACAAATTCTTAACGTAAGTGCAACACACTTAATCTAAGTGGAGAGAGCGAGTTGAAAGCAAACCAAAATGTCTCTGTTACTGTCTGTTGCATTGTGTATTTTTTGGAAGGAGAGAGAGTGTTGAAGCAAATCCAAATTTTATGCTCCATTCCGTTCTCATTGAATTTATTCGTATTCCTGGTCGTCGCTTACTATGTTTTTCAGTTTTGAGTTGTGAAATACCATTAGTCATGTAGTGTTTTTTTTTTGTGTATTCATTATTTTTGTGTTATGTAGCAAAATGCATTGATAGTTCTAAAGAATTTTGTTGATATCGTTATTTGTCGTTGCGCTTTACATTAGTTGTGTTTTATATTATTCTTCAATTACAATATTTCCATATTATCTTTATGGTTTAACAATAACTTTATATCCTTATTTATTTAGCTGCTCAAGTGCGGTATAGAAGTTTGCAATACATGCAAACAGAAGATAAAAAAGAAGCAATACCTCCTCTTGGTCTTCGAGTAGAATTTCGAGAAAAACTTTTCAATAGCAGGTAATAAAATTTAATGAATATACGATTTGGCGAATTAAATTGATTTTTTAATATTATTTTATAGTTTGGTATCGATGACGAAACAATTTCTGTGCAATCCAAAGTCGACAATTGGTTGACAGGAAAAGAGTTCCACTGCTGATTTGGTAAGCATTAAATTAAATAATTATTTGCAAAAAATTAGGAATTATTTAACATAGTCTTCATTCCAGTCTCATTTGATAAATTTACCACCATAGATTTTATATTTCGTATTATCTTTTCAGATCCAAATTGATTTCGAACTTTTGTATCCAGGCAAGAGTCATATGTTGTTTTCCAAGTGGCAAAATTTCAAAGGAAAAATTCTGCCATATCACGAAAGAAACGTCACCAAGTGAAGGACACACAACAACTAGGTAAACATGAGGAGTTTTTTGTATTATATAGATTTAAAAATGATTTTTCATTTATTTTTTGTATTACTTTAAAATTTCTCTTAAAAATCAAATAAACTATATTTTACGTAAATCAACCATTGTTTTATTTTATATCAAACACGGAAAATAGCTTAAATTCAGCTCGAAAAACTCAATTTAAATTACTTTGGCACTGGCATTTCTTAAATCAATTTTATTTTTGAATTAGAACAAGTGAGAGTTTGGCTTAAATCAAGTTTGGAAATATATTTCAATCTGTGGTACTCTCAATTTAATCTTTTAATCAGGAACAAAATTCTTGAAACAAGAATATTGTGAGATATTTCTGATTTATAGAATGCTCAAATCAAGGCCACGTTGCGCTTGAATCAAGTTTTATTAAGCATTAAATCAATCCTAGAGATCTTGTACCAAGTATATTTCGTACTTAGATCGAAACTAAAATTAACTTAAATCAATTCCAGTTTTCTTAAATCAAGGCACTTCTGAGCTTAAAGCAAACACAATCCGGCACAAATGGTGCTAAAATTAAGAAATCCGCACTAGAAAAACCCGTACTTAAATCAAGTTTTTTCATCTTGGTATAAGAAAACCCGCACTTACCGTACTTTTGACACCGCTCCGGCTTCATTTAAGTACGGAATACTCAATTTTTTTTATCAGTACATAGAATAACTTTCTGAGTCGATTTATGCATGTCCGTCTGTGCGTCCGTCCGTCTGTAGATGTTAAATTGTAAATAAAGTACAGGGCGCATTTATGATCCGAAAGAAATTACACTTGGCACAGCTCATTTATTTGGCCCATGGTGGAACCCTTTTGAGATAGGGAAAAATCTGTTCAGTTTGACATATAGCTTTCATACACAGTTTCGTCCGATTTCGTCCAAAGACCCAAAAAATAAGCCGATTGACACAAAATTTTGCACAAGGTACAGAAGTTACCATAACATAACCTGTATCCAGTTTTGTTGAAATCGGTTCAGATTTAGATATAGCTCCCATATATTTTCGTCCGATTTGAGGTAAATGGTGCACCAATGACACAAAGTTAAGCCGATTGTCATACAATTTTGCACAACATACTGAAATTAATACATCTACTTGTACCAAGGATTGGTTGAAATCGGAATTTCGAAAACATGAATTAAGCAGAAAGGAAAGTTCAAAAGCCGGACCGCGCTTCAACAATCTTGGGTATATACAAGAGATGCTAATATGTATATAATATGTGTATATTATTTACATAGAACAGACATAGCATCTTTGGAGGGCCATTAAGATGGAATCGGGCGAAATAAAATGTGTGATCAACATAGATATTTGAACAAATTAAAAAAATTAAATGTAAAACTGGTAGACTTGGAGTCTTTGGTGTACCATTTGTATAAAATCGAGCAAAATTGTTTATGGGAGCTATATGTAAACATGGGCCAAGTTGAGCATACCTTTTTTGCAACATTAATACACTCTAAACTCAATTTAATACCCTCTACCAAATTTCGTTTAAATCGAAAAAAAGATATAGGCTCCATTTACATAAAATCGAAAGAAAATATATATTAAAAAATGCGTTGTAAATGCCTTGCTAACCTCGAAGTGAGGCTCCAGCGAAATTCTCATACAGTTTATGTCGCTGGTCAGCTAAGTACTTCGCTTTGTTACAAGAGACATTTGGGTATGAACGTTTTTTTGTATAGAAGCAATAGCTTTTGGGCAGAATATCCCAACAAAAAACTAAGGGAACTGATGAGGATCAGTGGCGTGATCCGAAACTATAGTCTTCCCTGCCTTACCCCTCGGCAAACAATGCCATACATTCCCCACTAATAAATAGTTGTTTTTTATAAAAACAACATACTGGGATTCAGCCTGACTATTTTGCAAAAACAAAATACAAATGGTATAAACCGCCAACACTACTTAAAAAAAAAACTTTAACACAAATCATTCACGACTCAACTGCATTCGCTATGCAAAATTGTATCCCAATCGGACAAATATTGGGAATTTCGTGCACCATTTACATACAATCGGACGAAACTATATATGGGAGCTATATAATAATTCTAAGCCGATTTTAACAAAACTTTGCATACATTAGTCTGAATCTAATTCAGTACTCTGTGCATAATTTTGTCTCAGTCGGACATATATTAGGAGTTTGGTGCATAATTCACATAAAATCGGACAAAACTATATATGGGAGCTATATCTAAATCTGAACCGATTTCAACAAAAAATCACACTATTTAAATAAAATCGGACGAAACTATAGGAAGTGATGCAAATGTGGTATACCCATTTGTTTTTAAATTGCCAAATTTTTATTTTTTATCCGATTAAATTGAAATTTTGCACATAACATACAACACATGTAGTCTTTTCATGTATCAATTTGAAAATAAAATTATTCTAACAATTTAAGAGATATTTGAGAAAATATTTGAAATTCCATTAAAAGTGATTTTAAAAAAAGTGAAGGTAATGTGGTATACCACATGATGTTAATGTGGTATAGTATAACTTTCACTTCCAATTGATATCTTATATAATTTATTGTTTTTAATGAGTGCGAATTAGCTCGAGATTTATGTCTGTTAAGATTTTGAACCGATAGGTTGAGTGGAACTTTAATTTTTAATATGTAATAATGTCTACACATGGCAATATTTAATTTTTGTATGGTTCGTGGTAGACTCTCGTAGAGTACAAATGTGTGAAATAGTAATGAGATTTTGTCTAGTGCTGGCTTTTTTCATGCAGACTCAAGGTATACCACATTACCTTCACTTGTGTTTACTGAAGAAATGTTTAGTTTTTTTCCTAAATTGGTGATTTTGTGGTGCAATCGCGCATATTACTTGATTTTTAGTTCATACTAACTATTTTAATGCTTTAGTAACAACGATTAAATTACATCCGTAAAACAAAAAATTTATTTTAAACTTGAACCGAAAAAAGTCATTTTCATGAAAAATTTAATTTTTGGCACTGATTCTCAACGTGATTTAAATAAATTAAACAGATCATTGCTATCTTATTTTTTTGAGAACAGCAAACTATAAAACATATTTCCAGGGAGCGTAACGGTTACGGTTGTGACCTTAATAAAAAAAATCACTTTAACTATTTATTTTTCAACGGAAAAAATAAACGTTGATTTTTAACTGTTAAAAATGATTTTTATTTTTTCCGTCAAAAATAACAGTCTTTTTGGGACTTTTATTTTTTCCGTCAAAAATAAAAGTCTTTTTGGGATTTTTATTTTTTCCGTCAGAAAATAAAAGTCTTTTTGGGATTTTTATTTTTTCCGTCAAAAATAAAAGTATTTTTATGTAAAGAAGTTTATACAACTTGTAATCAGTTATAAAATTACAATTTATAAATCTCTGTCCTTATTACAATAAGTTTACACATAAGTAATCAAGATCAAAGGTAAAAAATACTTGTTATAAATTTCTAAAAAATAGTCTAGTGTACCAAATCATGAATATAAATTAAAGAATCATTCCACTGACTATTAGGTCAAAGGTTATATAACTGGTACCAAACTCTATATGTTTATTTACGTAAAAAGACTTTTATTTCCTGACGGAAAAAATAAAAATCACAAAAAGACTTTTATTTTTGACGGAAAAAATAAAAGTCCCAAAAAGACTGTTATTTTTGACGGAAAAAATAAAAGTCCCAAAAAGACTTTTATTTTTGACGGAAAAAATAAAAATCCCAAAAAGACTTTTATTTTTGACGGAAAAAATAAAAATCATTTTTAACAGTTAAAAATCAACGTTTATTTTTTCCGTTAAAAAATAATCCTTAACATGGGAACTGAGAGTGTTTTCTCAAGATCACTCAATATCCTTAATGGGCTCCTCAATACGAATCTATTGGTATATGACACTATTGGTGTCTATGTCTCTAACATGAAGATTTTTTTGTTCGCATTTTAAAAAATAACTGTTATTTTCGGTCCCTGCATATTTCAGTTATTATAAAATTTTCAGTTTACAAAAAAAGTGACTATACCACATTACCAACCTATACCACATTTGCATCACCTCCACTATATATGGGAGCTATATGGGCCTTGGGCTAAATAAGTGACCTGTGCTAAATGTTATCCTATTCGAATCATAAATGCGACATGTACTTTATTTACAATTTAACTTGGGCAGACGGACGGACATTCATAAATCGACTCAGAAAGTGATTCTATGCATATAACTGAAATGAGGCGTTATCATTTATATTATTTGTGATACAAATGCTTTTGACACTTGCCACGGCATGACTTTGGGATGTGAATGTGAAATAACCCGTCATAAGCATAAAACAGAATGACACGTCATAAACATAAAACTGATAAAAAGATGAACGGATACACAAATGAATTTTGAAACCGCAAATAACATTTGCTTTTATGTTTTGGAAAGACTTTTGTATATTGAACTTTCATTTTTGCCTCCGAAAAACATTTGAATAGGACAATTAACTGCATGTTTAAAATTCTATACATGTAATGGTCAGCGGAATGTATTTAAAATTTGTTTCCTCACATTTTGCACTTTAGTTATATTTTTTCTACACAAAATACGATTTTTAACCTGTCTTAGGTACACTATGTATATCATGATCCTAAATATAATGTACTTGCTATTAATTTCTATACGTGGTCCTCCTCGCCGGAAATTGAATAATATGACCACACTGACTTCTCGTAAAGGTAACTCAATTTCGTTTTCATAACCAGCATTTTTTAATACAATAATATATTCAATAGATTTTTGCTTCTAATTGAACATGGGAAACAACTTTCAAAACTATGAACACAAAAACTGTTTCAAAAATATTTGCAATGTATTAAATATCCTGACCTTTGTAAAAGTTTTACGAAAAATTTTGTTCCATTGTAAACTTTTTTTCTGAAAAATGTCACCTGCAAACAAAAAATATAAAAACTCACACACATACGAAAACTTTTGAGTGTGCAACTATATCTCTTGAATTGAAAACGAACTGTACTGAATACAAAATGGGCTAACATTGCAGTTTCAATTTCAAGTGAAAATGTTGTTTTAGTTTCAGAAAAATTTTGAAGCGCACGGGGAACTAAATTTGGAATTGTGAACGTACCATAAGCACAATCGTCGGAAGTAACTTTTTTGAGTAATGGCGTGATCTTTGCCCGTTGTTTTTTATTGGATTCCACTTCACTTCTAAATGTAGTGTTAACATGTAACGTATGCATGTAAACAGCTACCCTCATTCCGAGAGATATATCTTTGAAATGAAAGTGTCTACTGAAAGTTGTACATTCACCCATTTTTATTTAGAACTCGAAATTTCCAGAGGTCTCCAACACAAGCCAAGCGTTTTCAATTTAATTAAAGTAGTAAAGGCGGACTGGGCCGACTATATGATACTCTTCACCACTTGGGGTATATTCTACATATGTATCCTAACAGACGTCGCGTTTTTATTATATATCTATATCTGAATCGATTTCAGGAGAACTTGCCAGGAATAATTAATATTACTTCAGTACGTTGTCTCAATTGGCATAGCTATGGATCTTTTCACGAAGCTTAGCAACATCATTGCACATTTAATTCAGTACCCAATACCAAAATTCGTGCAAACTGAAAGATTTTCAGAGACTTTGGTGCACCAATTACCTAAAATCGGGCGAAACTATATATGGGATCTATATCTAAATCTGAACCGATTTTCATGAAACTTAGAATACATTATTCGTCGCATCGCATTTTTGTTATATATCTTTATCTGTACCGATTTCAGGGACTCTTGCCAGAGAATAATTTATACTACTTCAGTACGTTGTGTCAATTGGCCTAGCTATGGATCTTTTCACGAAACTAGACTTAATTCAGTACGCTATGACAAATTTCGTGCAAATCGAATAATTTTCAGAGACATTGGTGCACCAATTACCTAAAATCGGATGAAAATATATATGGGAGCTATATCTAAATCTGAAACGATTTTCATGAAATTTAGCACACATTATTATAGACGCAATTCAGTACGCTATGCCAAATTTCGTGCAAACCGAAAGATATATAGGGTCTTTAGTGCACCAATTACCATAAATCGGATGAAAATATATATGGGAGCTATATCTAAATCTGAACCGACTTTCACGAAACTAAGCACACGTAATTCTAGACTTAATTCAGTACGCTATGACAAATTTCGTGCAAATCCAATGAATTTTAGAAACTTTGGTGCACCAATTATCTGCAATCGGATGAAAATATATATGAGAGCTATATCTAAATCTGAACCGATTTTCACGAAACTTTGCACACATCATTCTAGACTTAATTCAATACGCTATGCCAAAATTCGTGCAAATCAAAAGATTTCAAGGGACTTTAGTGGACTATTTAAATAAAATTGGCGAAACTATATATGGTAACTACATCTAAATCTGAACCGATTTTCACGAAATTTAACACACATCACTCTAGACTTAATTTAGTACTCTGTTGCAAATTTCGTGCAAATCGAAAGACACCTTAAATCGGACGAAAATATACATGGAGCTATATCCAAATCTGAACCGATTTTTCCCAATTTCAATAGGGTTCGTCCTTGGGCCAAACAAATGAGCTGTGCCAAATTTCATTCAATTCGGATCATAAATGCGTCAATTTAACATGGACAGACGGACGGAGGGACATGCATAAATCGACTCAGAATGTGATTCTATGCATATTCTCAAATGAATCTATTTCGATTATTTTTGTCTGTTAAAGACATATGCGCAATGACATAATACCCTGTACCACAGTGTGGTGAAGGCTATAAAAACTGTATGGAAAGCAGTAAAGTCGGACTGGGCCGACCTTTTATGATCATTATACCCTTCACCATTTTGGGTATATTCATCATATGTCTCCTTAAAGACTCCGCCTTTTCGAAAGAACATCGATATGCTATATTTAACCCTTTCAGTGTCAAAAAAAATTTTGTCGGAATAAAAATCCAAAAATTTTGTACTTGAAATCATATGAAGGCACAGAGTTTAGAAAAAAAGCAATTCTTATTTTAACCCTCGGACAGTTTTGTCTGTCTTTCAGCAAAAACAAAGACATCAATTGTAACGGTACATAGGATAACGGAAAAATTGCAAAGGAAGAGAGTAATTTTGAATGTCGAATATATTCGACAAAAACACTGAAAGGGTTAAATCTGAACCGATTTTCACGAAATTTAACACACATCATTCTGCATTTAATTCAGTACGCTATGCCAAATTTCGTGCAAATCCAAAGATGTATAGAGAATTTAGTGCACAATTTACATAAAATCGGACGAAACTATATATGGGAGCTATATCCAAATCTGAACCGATTTTCACGGGACTTAGCACACATCACTTTAGACTTAATTCCGTACGCTGTGCCAAATTTCGTGCAAATCGAAAGATATATAGGTAATTGGTACACCATTTACGTAAAATCGGGCGAAAATATAAATGGGAGCTTTATCTAAATATAAACCTATTTTCCCCAATTTCCTTGGGCCAAACAAATTTCTTCCAAATCGGATTATAAATGCGACCTAAAGTGAAAGTGATTCTATGCATATTCTCAAAAGGAACCATGTGTCTATCTCGTTTCCTTTTGCCTGTTACTAACATATGCACAAAGACATAATACCCTGTACCACAGTGTGGTAAGGGTATACAAAAAAATTATAATAATAATATTAAACGTAAACTGAAGTTGAGGCCGCCCCAGACTTTGTGGATATATATCACACAATGAAACTATTGTAAAAATCAATTGAAAACGTCGTTGAAATACCTCAAATTTATGGGAAAATTTATATGAGGGATATGTTTGGCAAATTTTTGATAGGTAGATTACAAGACCAATGAGCGCCCAAAATATCAATTCGGTAGTAAAACATTGTTTACCTAATGAAGTTCTAAAATATAATATTAAATTGCAGAAAGTTTAGTTGAAAAACTTGGCAAAGGTTGCAAATAAAAATGCCCCCCATTTTGATATTTTGAGAATTTAAAGACCGAAACTGCTATTATATATTTTTGGTTCTCCACATTTAAATTTGAGAAATTCACATGTGATTTCAGCCAATTAGGCTCTAATTTGATAATTTCAGTTCTCACTAGTTGTCAAATCTTCTTACCAAAACTTATATATCCGTCGCTCATTGATTACAGTCTCCATTGTAGTATATAGACGCATTTTTCAGCCCCAATGCAAAGGTCGCTTGTCAAAGGCCACTTATTTTGTACTACATAAATCAATTATATGACACATATTGAGAAAAATGTCCTGACTACGATTCCGTTCGCGATCAAAATTTTTTTTGGTGCGCGCAAAAGTTATCGAGGTTTTAATTTTGGTCATAAGTAATAAATCTTAATATTGCGCTCAATTTTCTGCATTTCCTACCAGAGGTAGGTTGAAGGTATCCAAAGTTCGGCCCGACCTAACATAACGATTTTTTCACTTGTAATACCTGAATATATTTAGTTTGATATTTTTTATCCTTGCAGCCATTTAGAATGTCATAGCCCCCATATAAAAATCTCGATCGATTATAAATATTTGAAAAATCCAGCTTAACCGCGTTTGAGAATTAAACCAGTAAGAAAAGCAGGATAGTCGGTTGGACAGACCATGTGATATGATACACAGCTAACACTGCATTTTAGCCCTATTCCAGAGCTAATATCTGAGGCATCTCTAGGTTTGGTTCGTCATGGCTACACTTGCATCAAACTGCAAACATTTGCTTATTATTTTAAATTGTGATAGCCTATTCAAGTCCATTATGTTCCATATGGCCTGATTGTAATTTAATTCAATTAGGCCATTTGGAACAATAGCTTTTTCGAAATAGCCTGCAACAAAATTAAAATCAATTTTTTTATCACAACACAATCATCTAACTCTTTGACAATGCCTCCTTTGCATTTGCAGGAATGTAAAAACCATGGCAAGAATAAAACAGTCAAAGTTTATTTACGTTCATATTCCCTTTTATCCTTTGTACTATTAACTGGGTGAGTTTGAGAATATGCATAGATGCTTGTAAAATTATAAACAGTGTGCAGGTCGTGTTTATGATCCGAAAGGTTCGCAATTTGGCTTAACTCACCTATTTGGCACAAGGACGAAGCCTATTGAAATCGGAGAAAATTGGTTAATATTTAGATATAGCTCCCATATATATATATTACCGTCCGATTTTATGTAAATTATGCACCAAAATCCGGGCGACTACGACCAAATTTTGCACAGCGTACTGAATTAAGTACAAATTGAAATATATAAAGTTCAGATTTAGACATAGCTCCCATATATATTTTCGTCCGAAATGGTATACCACAAACCAAAAATCTGGCCGTACGTATTTTCGTCTTATTTTGCGTAGCACTAGACACTCGTGGTTTCTCCGATTTTGATGAAAATGACGTGTGTTAAATTTTGTTGAAATCTCTTCAGATAAAGTAGTTAAGTCGGGCCGGGCCGACTATATGATACCCTTCCCCCACTTTGGGTATGTTCTACATATGTACCCTAACAATTTCATATCAATGTTCTCTCGAAGGAAAATTAACCTGAAATTGAACGAATTTAAATATGTAATCTTTATTTAGAAGTGAACAGCCAATATCAATCCATACACACGCGTTTCTGCAACCTATGCTAAATTTCATTTTATTCAGGCAGAATTAGAGCTGTTTGCGTACAATGGCCAAAATTATGTAAATCGATTTATAACAAACTATCCGTATGCCACACTGTTCAAAGTTTAATCTCAATCAGACACCTGTTAGAAATATATATGAAAGCTATATCTGCATCTGCACCAATTTAAAACCAGTAAGGAAACTAGTAATGTCGGGCGGGGCCGACTATATGATACCCTTCATCACTATGGGTACAGTAAACAAGACTATTAACATGAAATTGGATGAACTAAAACACGTCATTCGTTTGTTACAATCGGACAAAGGTATGTAAATCCACTTCAAACAAACATCAGTAGGACATCCGTTGGGCTATGTGTGTACTTCCAGAAAACGCAACTACGTTATTCTATACTCAATTTTGTACATGAAGAGTTTGATGCACCATTTACTTAAAATCGGACGAAAATATATATGGAAGCTATATCCAAATATGAACCGATTTCAACGAAACTTGTCACAGGTTAGGTTATACTAATTTCAGTACGTTTTGTTCCCATCAGCCATATATTGGTTCCCTGGTGCGTCAATTACTTAAAATCAATATATAATAAAAGGGAGCTATATCTAAATCTCAACCGATTTTCACGAAGCACACATCATTCTAGACTCAATTCAGTGCGCTATGCAAAATCTCGTGCAAATCGGAAGATATATAGGGACTTCGGTGCACTACTAACATTAAATCGGACAAAAATTTAAATGGAAGCTATATTTAAATCTGAACCCATTTTCACGAACCTTAGCACATATTATTCTATACTGAATTCCGTACGCTATGCCAAATAGATATATAAGGATGTTTGTGTACCATTTACATTAAATCGGAAGCTAATCTAAATATGAACCGATTTTTTCCAATTTCAATAGTGTTCGTCCCTGGGCGAAGTATATGAGCTGTGTCAAATTTCATCTCCTTTAGTTAATAAATGCTTTCTGTACTTTGTTTGTTTAGAAAGTGATTCTATGCATATTCTCAAAAGGAATCTTATGTCTATCTTATTTCCTGTTGCCTGTTACAAACATATGCACAAAGACATAATACCATGTATCACAGTGTGGTGATGGGTATTATTAGCTTTAGATTGCTTCAGACGGACACCTTAATGTCATCTTCTGTTATTTTTCGAATACTTCAGACAAACGAATTTTCTTGTAAAAATCAGAAATAGAAACAGTCGCCGTATGCCAATTTTCGACGAATAAATGGATTATGCTCACATCATGGTGAATGGAATAAAATTGACTTAATAACAAGTGTAAAAGCGTTAAGTTCGGCCGGCCCGAACATTGGATACCTTCCACCATAGATATACTGACAGGAACTTGAAATAAAAATATAGGGAACATACCAAAAAGTGTACCTATACCGACATTTGTACAAACCGATTATGGTCCTAATTATTGGTCCTAGACCCCATGTGTCTTTGGACCAAATTTGTTTGAAAAAAATTTGAATTCATCTAAACTTTTACCATCTTATTATTTAATCCAATATTAGTTCAAGTTCGAACATGGGGAATATCGGTCCACTCCTTCTGCTACCTCCCACGCAGGGGCTGGGCCTAAATGCGGGTTACAGTTCATATATATGAATATAACTAAGGTTAATTATCGAACCTTTTGTTCTAGTTTTTTTTCGTATCTTCCGCAGATGAAATGATTACAACAGAGTCTTAGAACCAAACCCAAACACGGAACAATTCATATAACTATTTTAATATAAAAAAGGGGGTTATAGGGGACGACCCCAAAAAGGGGGAGAATATTAAAAATTTTTGGTAGGGAGTTTTGTTACCATATATGACTACACAATACCAAATTCCAACGCATTCGGTAGAAAAATGCGCTCAAGAACCCCAAAATACCGAAATTTGGGGGTACCCTTCTATGGGGGCTATCCGAAAAAATGGACCTATATTTATAATTTTTTGTGGAGAGATTTGGCACTTCGGTGGAAAAATACGATCAAAACCCCTAAAATACTGAAAATTATGAGGTACCGTTATATGGGGCTACCAGAAAAAGTGGACCTATACTTATAATTTTTTCTGGAGACATTTAGTACATAATAAGAACTCAATGCACCAAATTTCAGCGTATTCGTTTGAAAAACGCGCTCAAGAACCCCAAAACAAAGAAAATTTAAAGTTACTGTTATATGGGAGCTATGCCTAAACGTGGACCGATATATCCCTGGCTGCAGACAAAAGACAGACCTATGCAAAATTTCAGCTCCCTATCTCAATTCCTTCAGAAGATAGCGTGATTACAACAGAGAGCAATTGCCATGTCACTGCAGAACATGTACGACAACTCAGCAACTTGCTAGCTGAATTATAAATTGCTGTCATAGCAGCAGTTAACAGGAATAATAATTTAACTTCAACATAAAAGTATTCTTAAATGCTAAATATACTCTTCTTTCGCCGCGATAGACATCTACAACTAAATTCTTTTTTCATGGAGAAAAGTACGTATACATCCACCAATGTATTCAAATGCCGTCCTTAAATTGTGTTCACACACAATTTCACACTCGCACTCAACTTCATTTTCTAACATCCTTTATGGCTTTGTATTGAGTGTGAAATCCTTTTTTATTCGAGCAGATGTATTTTTTATGCTTTGTTTTGATAACAACAGGTTTCGTATTGTTTGTTAGCCTAGAATTCTTGTGTGTCTGAGAGTAGGTCAAGAGAATATTTGCTGTGATTTCTCTTGTGAACATATCGGCTTACAAGTCAGTTAGTGGGTGATTTTATTCTTTTCAAATGTGAAAAGAGAAATAATACAGTACACAGAGTTAAACCAGTAAGGGAAGTAGTAAAGTCGGACTGGGCCGACTATATAATACACTTCACCACTTTGGGTATAATATAAATATGCGTCCTAACCAGTGTTGCCAATTTAGCACTTTTAGTGCTAGATTTAGCACTTTTTAAACTCCTTTAGCACCAAAAAAATCACTCTAGCACCTAGCACTTTTTTTAGCATTTTTAATTTGTTCCAAGATTTTTTCAAAATTCTTAGTATCACTTCAAAAAATTGTCGTTTTTTGATTTCATATCGACACATTGAAGTTTCTGTATGTTTTACATGCTGGATTTGATTTTCCTATGTTTTTCCAGTGATTGGAGCAGTATAGTCGACGGGGCTATCCATATGATGATATGAAACTATCACAAGACTTAAATTTTCTGCGAAACTTATTGCCGTGTCGGTGGAAAATTCTGCGAGATGTCCACCTCCTGGGTTATAATAATACTACAATATCAGAACATAACATGTAAAAATGATTTTAAGTTTGGCCCGTCCGAACTTTTTATATCCTCCACCATGAGGATGAACATCAAAATATCTAAAATTAATTGGGCCTCATAGGAGAAAACTCATGTTATGATAGAACCCTGAACATACCGAAAATACGTGGTAAACAGATATTGAAATTCTCGAAACATCCAATAGTAGGGCTATCAAATTACAGTCAATTCGGCCGTTATGAGACCCAAAATACAAAATTACATCCAATTTGATCGAAAAAGTGTAAAAAAATCCCCATATTAAGTGGGCTAACCTTGAATGTGGGTCAGTATTAAAAAAAATAGTACGGAAATGTGCTATACAATGTGAACCCAAAATATACAACTACAGCCAATTTGATTAAAAGACGGGTCAAAAAATCCTATATTGGCAGGTACAATGTTACGCCGGATAAAAAAGAAACTAGACCTCAAGCTTGAACAAATATATTGTTTTATTAGTATAATCATCAAAAGGTCGAACAAAACCACACAGAATAAAGCTGATTGAGAATATACAGTAGAACTTCGACAATTCGTACCTCGATAATTCGTAACAAACAGTCGGTCCCTTGAAAAAATCTCGATATTCGTATTTTTTTATTTAAACCTCGTTTATTCGTAATCTCGATAATTCGTAATCTTCGATAATTTGTAAAAATTTGCTGGTCCCTTGAATTACGAATTATCGAAGTTCTACTGTATATGTAATACTTTGTGGTGTCTCCGGTGAATATTTCGACGTGTGGCAAACGGAATGACAAATTTAATATAGACTCCACCTTATGGTGGAGGTTATAAAACACTGTGAACAATTTAGTGTATGTAAACCAATATAATTTAATTAAATTAAAAGGTCAGCTTAACTTCTCTTGGCAGGAAAAAATGTCATGGAATTTGTTTTAATTGTCTTCATAAAGCCTTGGTTCATTTAATTAAAGAAATATTGACAGATCATTATCAAAGCAGCCATGGTTTTTGTTGAGTAGATTTCCCGTATTTATTGGATTATTGGTGTTCGGGTTACAAAGGTGGTATCAAGAAAAAAAAACATGACGATCCGTATACTAAAATGTGCGTCCAGGATCAATATTTTGTGACGTTACAAGCTGTTGTAACACAAATACATATAACATCCCCACAAAATATAAAATATAATCAAATTTCTTTATACTCATTTTTAGCACTTTTTTTCTGGCACTTTTGTAAAATTTTTAGAACTTTTTAGCATATTTTTCAACAAAATCTAGCACTTTTTCTCAATCAAGTTTTGGCAACACTGGTCCTAACAGACGTCGCCTTTTCGAAGGAATATTGACATGAAATTTATCGAATTTAAATATGTGATATTTTTCTAAAGTGAACCGACTAACATCAATCCATACACATGCCTTTCTGCAACCTATGCTAAATTTCACTTCATTCGGGCAGATTTAGAGTCGTATTTATAAAACTCATTTAAAGCATACTTGATACAGGATATTCAGTATGTCGCACTGTTCAAATATCGAAATATCTTTGGAGTTATGCATGTGTCTGTACAAAAAAAAACACACAATTACGTCATTCTCAACATGGTACGTTGTCCAAATTTCGTATCAATCGGACAGGAGTTTGATGCACCATTTACCTAAAATCGGACGAAAATATAAATGGGAGCTATATCTAAATCTGAAATAATTACAACGAAACTTGCCAGAGTATATTGTACAAAATTGTGCACAATTTACATAAAATCAGAAGAAAATATATATGGGAGCTATATCTAAATCTGAACCGATTTGAACGAAGCTTCATACATCATTCTGGACTTAGTTCAGTACGCTATGACAAATTTCGTGCAAATCGAATGAAATATACGGGCTTTGGTGCACTATTTACATAAAATCGGATAAAAATATATATGTAAAATATCTAATTCTGAATCGATGTTCACGATACTTACTACCCATCATACTAAAGTCATGTCTGTAAGCTATGCCAAATCTCGTACAAGTCGAATGATATATAGGGACTTTGGTATCGTACGAAAATATATATGGGAGATATAGCTCCCTGAACCGATTTTTTCCCAATTTCAATAGGTTTCGTCCTTTGCCCAAATAAATTAGTTGTGCCAAATTTAATCCAATTCGGATCATAAATGCGACCTTGTTAAAATTTAACATGGACAGACGGACGGACGGACATGCATAAATCGACTCGGAAAGTGATTCTATGCATATACTCAAAAGGAACCATGTGTCTATCTCGTGAAAGGTATACAAATTATAATACTCTCCAATAAAAAGCCTAACAATTGTCGGGATTACATGCCATGAAGTTTAATAATACATTTTCATTGTACTAGGTTTAGTAAATTCGGTAAGTGTGTATGTGGACAGTTAATAGAAAGGGTGGACTTATCTTGCCCATCTTTGAACTTTATTTATTACTTTGTGTTGTGTGTGAACCAGCTGTTCAGTCCGGCGGATATTTCAAAACACACTCCTAATTGTCTGATACACATTTTGTCCGAAAAGAACCACTCAAAAATCTGCTGTGTGGATGAGCAATGAATAACGACCCATTTTAATGTACATATCTTCTATTTAGTAGACCAATTGTTGCTATTCCGATAATGTTACAACCATGTTTTCCAACTTAACATTATTACAAGTTAACAGTGCTCTCAAATTCCGACTATTCTCTGCTCTGTTAATTCACATACACACGCACACACACACACCCAAAATAAGAGAACATTGGCAGGATACACAGCATCCAGTCATCAAGGACTGAAATGAATGAAATTGAAAGTCTCAGTTCTATTTTTGTCGGATCTGAGTAAACGCATTACAGATATTCTAGCGAATTTTCAATGTTTTTCATGTTATTCAACCAATATATCTCATATGGATAAATGAAAAATCAAAAACTCGAGTGTCAATCAGCTATCCACTATTTAATAAATGTTATGGGTTTTATATGTGTGAGTGATTTTTCTATTTTGAAATTATTTCCTTGGTTTTACTCATAATTGAAACGAAAAAATATTTAATAATAAATATTCTGAAATAATTTTGACTGGTAATGATCCAGGGAACAATAACCGGGTACTTTAGGGATTGTCGTTGTTTGCTTGGTTTTACTCATAATTGAAACGAAAACCAGTAAGGAAAGTAGTAAAGTCGGACTGGGCCGACTATATGATACCCTTCACCACTTTGGGGCTATTCTACATATGTATCTTTACAGATTTCGTCTTTTCGAAGGAACATTGACATGAAATTGAACGAACTTAAAAATGCGATCTTTATCTATAGGTAAACCGACTAACATCAATACTTACACATGCCCTTCTGCAATCTATTCCATACTTTGTAAATAGACTTTAAGCTAAATTGTGTGCGGGTCGGCCAATCTTTGGTTCTTTTTAATGCACAATTTACATTAAATCGTACGAAAATATACATTGGAGCTCTATCTAAATCTGAACCGATTTTCACGAAACTTAGCACACATAAATATGGACCCAATTCAGTACCCTATGACAAATTTCGTGCACATCAAAAGATATATGGGACTTTGGAGACCCATTTACTTTAAATCGGACGAAAATATATATGGGAGCTATATATAAATCTGACCCGATTTTCACGAAACTTAGCACACATCATTCTGGACCTAATTCAGTACTCTATGCCAAATTTCGTGCAAATCGAAAGATATATAGGGACTTTGGTGTACCATTTACCTCAAATCGGACGAAAATATATATGGGAGCTATATCTAAATCTGATCCGACTTTCAGGAAACTCAAAACACATCATTCTAAACCTAATTCAGTACTCTATGCCAAATTTCGTGCAAATCGAAGGATATATAGGGACCGTTTATATTAAATCGGAAGAAAATATATATGGGAGCTATATCTTAATCTGAACCGATTTTTACCGATTTTTTTAAGTGACCTGTGCCAAATTTCATCCGATTCAATTTTACATCGACAGACGGACGGACATGCATAAATCGACTCAGAAAGTGATTCTATGCATATTCTCAAAAGGAACCATGTGTCTATCTCGTTTCCTTTTGCCTGTTACAAACATCTACACTTAAGTAACATCTAGCGTTGTAAGGTACTGTAAAATGAATCATTTGTCGCAAAAAAAAAAAATATATGAAATATAAACTCCTGCATCAGGTTGCTGGCCTAGGACGGTTCACCGTCTATGGGTTGGTGCAGCGTTTTCTTTCGTTTAAGTACATACATTGAAATTCACAAGTAACAGCTAAATGATGAATGAATATGTGTCTCCAGGACATATAGTTTGACCCAATTCTTCCTTTCAACATCATTATGTGATGCTGCTAAAAAATAAAAAAAAAAAACAGTAAGGAAAGTAGTAAAGTCGGACTGGGCCGACTATATGATACCCTTCACCACTTTGGCTATATTCTACATATTTATCATAGCAGACGTACGTGTTTGTTATATATCTATATCTGAAACGATTTCAGGGAAACTTGCCAGAGACTAATTTATATTACTTCAGTACGTTGTGTCAATCGGCCAAGAAACATCATTTTAGACTTAATTCAGTACCCTATACCAAAATTCGTGCAAATCGAAACATATATAGGGACTTCGGTGCACCAATTACGTAAAATCGGACGAAACTATATATGGGAACTACATCTAAATCTGAACCGAATTTCATGAAACTTAGCACACATTATTACAGACGCAATTCAGGGTCTTTGGTGCACAAATCGGATGAATATATGGGAGCTATATCTAAATCTGAACCGATTTTCACGAAACCCTGCACACATCATTCTACACTTAATGCAGTACGCTATGCCAAATTTCGTGCAAATCGAAAGATATATAGGGACTTTGGTACACCATTTACCTTAAATCGGACGAAGCTATATATGGGAGCTATATCTAAATCTGAACCGATTTTCACGAAACTTGACACACATCATTCTAGACCTTAGTCATTACGCTGTGCCAAATTTCGTGCAAATCGAAGGATATATAGGGACTTTGGTGCACCATTTACCTTAAATCGGACGAAAATATATATGGGAGCTATATCCAAATCTGAACCGATTTTTCCCAATTTCAATAGAGTTCGTCCTTGGGCCAAATAAGTGAACTGTGCCAAATTTCATCCAAATCGGTTCATAAATGCGACCTGTACTTTGTTCACAAAAATCATTACGCTGTGCCAAATTTCGTGCAAATCGAAAGATATATAGGGACTTTGGTGTACCATTTACATAAAATCGGACGAAACTATATATGGGAGCTATACCTAATTCTGGACCGATTTTCACAAAACTTTGCCGACATCACTCTAGGCTCAATTCAGTACGTTATGCCAAATTTCTTGCAAATCGAAAGATATATAGGGACTTTGGTGCACCATTTACATAAAATCGGAAGAAAATATATATAGAAAATATATAGATATAGTTCATATCTAAATCTGGACCGATTTTCACGAAATTTGGTAGACATCACTCTAGGCTCAATTCAGTACGCTATGCCAAATTTCGTGCAAATCGAAAGATATATAGGGACTTTGGTACACAATTTACCTTAAATCGGACGAAGCTATATATGGGAGCTATATCTAAATCTAAACCGATTTTCACAAAACTTGACACACATCATTCTAGACCTTAGTCATTACGCTGTGCCAATTTTCGTGCAAATCGATAGATATATAGGGACTTTGGTGCACCATTTACCTTAAATCGGACGAAAATATATATGGGAGCTATATCCAAATCTGAACCGATTTTTCCTAATTTCAATAGAGTTCGTCCTTGGGCCAAATAAGTGAACTGTGCCAAATTTCATCCAAATCAGATCATAAATGCGACCTGTACTTTGTTCACAAAAATACATGGACGGACGGACAGATGGACGGACATGCGTAAATCGACTCAGAAAGTGATTCTATGCATATTCTCAAAAGGAACTATGGGTCTATCTCGATTCCTTTTGCCCGTTACAAACATATGCACAAAGACATAATACCCTGTACCACAGTGTGGTGAAGGGTATAAAAACACACACACACAGTGAAAGAACAACACACAATGAAGTAAAACACAAAAACATTAATTTAGAAAGAGAGAAATAACTACAACAAAATTTGAAATATGTGGGGTATGTCTGAGTTCCATTAAATGCTGTAATTGGTATAGGAGACCTACTTACAAACTTTACTAAAAATGTTAGCTGTAATATCAATTCATCAAAGAAAAAGAGAAGCACCTTCAAAATTATCAAAAGTTTCTAACAAAATATATATTTTTCAGCTAAGCCTATGTTTTCCTTACTTTGGATATAATGAACTTCTTCTATAACGAACTAATTTGCTTGGTCCCTACTTGTTCGCTATAACCGTACTCGACTGTATTTACTCCTGAAGGACATAGAATGAAATGGACCTTAACTTTATTTTGTTCGGATTTCTAGTCACTTTACACTATTAAACGCACATTACAAATATTACACCGGGACGGGGATCTAGCCAACTAATTCGAATGACTATCTTTATAATGATCGGTCAATATTTATCCGACTTTTGTTTCTAAGATAAAAGCCTTTGAATTTTGTGATGTTAATGTTCTATCCGGGAAAAATGGAAATATTTCGGGGTAAGAAATACGAGCTTTTGATCTCTAATCGGTCAAGAGGGAGACTAGGGATAGTGATCCGACGAAAGTAAGAGTTCCATGGTAGTTGTGTAAGGTATCATATGGTCGACGCCGTCCAACTATAATATATATATATATATTTTTATATCCTACACCACACTGTGGAACATGCAAAAAGGAATCTACTCCGACCCACACTTACTTTTAAGAATCTATGTATGTTCTCAAAGGTAACTTACTTTCTGAGTCTATTTATAATCCGAAAGACTTGTTGATTCAATATAAAGTTGCCATTGTTCTTACAATTTATGGTATAGTAAATCGGTCCCCGTTTTTTCCTCAACGTTTCCAATGTTTTAATTGTTGTAGCCATATTGACATGACATATATCTACGCAGAATATCCCCCATATAAAGGTCCAGCACTTTTTTCGGTTTTTAGGTTATAACTGCATTTTCAAGCGAAAGGGCAGTATCTTTGTATGGTCGATAAAGGACTACGTGTTGGTATAGCTCCCACATAAATGTTCCGCCCCATTCTTGGTGTTTTAAAGATTTTGGCAGCAATTTCCCTTCAAAGTGTCTTGAATGTGGCATTTTGGGATATAAGAGGGTGAAAAATATCATTGTAGAACATTTTTGATGTAGATTTATGTTATGACGTAGGCCCTATATATCGGTATTTTTCGATATTTTAAAAGTCATTTCAACTAATATTACACAGAAATTCCAGGTTTTTGGGTTCAACATGACATTACTGTTATCATTAGGGGATTTCCTATTGATACCAACCTACAGCATTCAATTATAGGAAATATATTCTGATGTTCCACGTCCATTTTTATACCATTCACCACACTGTGGTACAGGGTATTATGTATTTGTTCATATGTTTGTAACAGACAAAAGGAAACGAGATAGTCACATGGTTCCTTTTGAGAATATGCATAGAATCACTTTCTGAGCCGATTTATGCATGTCCGTCCGTCCGTTTGTCCGTCCGTCTGTAGATGTTAAATTGTAAACAAAGTAGAGGTCGCATTTATGATCCGATTTGGATGAAACTTGGCACAAGTCACTTATTTGGCCCAAGGACGAACCCAATTGAAATTGGTGAAAATCGGTTCAGATTTAGATATAGCCAAAGTCCAAAGTCGAAGAATATGTTTCTTTAATTATGCTTAAAAACATAAAGTAAAGGCAAAGAATGACAATATTTGTCATTTTTTCTTCTTGTTCTTAGCATAAATACTAATTTAATAACGTAAAATTCAGACACTGCAGAAATAAAAACTGCAAAATCAGCAATGTCGCGTGAGTTACGTCGCGTGAGTTACGTCGCGTGAGTGACCGAGAAAAATCCTTCGCAAATAAAGGATATGCCATATTTTGAAATTTTGAAAGTGCAATAATAATGCTTGGTATCTCTTACTCATGTAAAGAATATTAAAATTTCAAAATATACACACAATTCGCAGAGTTTTCCCATTATTAGTAGTGATGTCTAAAGTCGTGTATATTTGAAGTCGCGTGAGTGACCGCTCTTTTGTGGCTTTTATCTCAAAAGTTAAAAACTATAGGCTCCTAATTTTTTTACCACATATAGTGCTTCTAAAGTTCTACAAAAAAAAAACATTAATGGAGAATTGTAAAAAATGTAATAGTTTTCGATTTATTTAAGATTTAAAATGTAATTTTGCCTCTGAAAGTCGTGTAAGTTACTGCGGAAGTGCCCATATATATTTTCGCCCGATATAGGCACCACAGTCTCTACATATCTCTCGATTTGCACGAAATTTGGCATTGAGTACTGAATTAGGTCCAGAATGATGTGTGCTAAGTTTCGGTTCAGATTTAGATATTGCTCCCATATATAGTTTTGTCCGATTTTATGTAAATGGTGTACCATAGTCCCTATATATATCTCGATTTGCACGAAATGTGGCATAGAGTATTGAATTAGGTCCTGAATGATATGCGCTAAGTTTCGCGAAAATCGGTTCAGATTTAGAAATAGCTCCCATATATAGTTTTGTAAATGGTGCACCAAAGTCCCTATATATCTCTCGATTTGCACGAAATTTGGCATAGAGTACTTAATTAACCCTAAAATGATGTGTGCTAAGTTTCGAGAAAATCGGGTCAGATTTAGATATAGCTCACACATATTTTTTGGTCCGATTTAAGGTAAATGGGGCATATATCCCCATATATCTTTCGATTTGCACGACATTTGGTATAGGGTACTGAATTAGGTCTAGAATGATGTGTGCTAAGTTTCGTGAAAATCGGTTCAGATTTAGAAAAACATCCCATATATATGTTCGTCCGATTTGATGTAAATGGTGGATCAAAGTCCCTATATATATTTAGATTTGCTTGAAATTTGGCATAGCGCACTGAATTGCTTCTAGAATTACATATCTTAAGTTTCGTGAAAATCGGTTAAGATTTAGATATAGCTCCCATATATATTTTCGTCCGATTTTATGTAAATGGAGTACCAAAGACTCCATATATCTTTCGATATTGTACATATGTATCCTAAATATATACAATATACATATAGTGGTGAAGGGTATCATATAGTCGGACCAGTCCGACTTTAGTACTTTCCTTACTGGTTTCGTATGCTTCCACACCTTCAAAACTTTTCGTTGAAATGAAACTCAGAGTAATAGTTTCCAATTTACATCCTAACAAAAATGCAACAAAGAAAAATATAAGTAACACACGCACATCCATCGTAAATATTTTTTCACTACATACAACGAAGTTCGTCATTCTTGTGTATTTGTCAAGCATGCAAATTATAGCTGGATTATGAAGAGATTTTCTAAAGGATGTACATATGAAGGTTCAGAGGAAGTAAAATAGAAACTGCATACTTTTTACCGTGCTCACTGATGCCGGAAATCCATTAAGTTCTTAAAATTTTTTTAGTGCATCTGTAAGAGTTCTCTAAGATTGTAGGTATCGTTAGAAAGGATGAGATAAACAAAATATTTGCAAATGCTATCATTTAGGGAGGAAAGAAAAAGAGGCGAACTTAGGGCAAATTATTAAGCAATTGCACTGCAAAATGTTTGTCTAAGTATGCCTGATAGTTGATGATAAAATTTTAGGCTTTAATTATGCTAAAATTTAAAATGTATTTTTTAAAACTACAACATTCTTTCGAAATGTTCAAAATTTAAATCGATTGAGATAGTATGTTGTATTGTGAACCTCTTATCCTGGCTCTCATAAATCACAGCGTTTTAGCTTGTTTTGTTGCGTATGTGTGTGTCGTAGAGAACACTTAAAAAAACAGCGACATTGTAATGAAGCACTGGTACAGGTGGCTTGTCAAGATAACTTTGGTGACACAACCTATTTAACAACCACGTTCACGAAGCAAACATGGAACTTTTAACCGAAAATACATGTCGTGACATTGCCACAGATTACAATTAACATGTGACAATTGTTATGATGAACTTTCTTCAGGGGGTACAAAGTTAGTTGAGACGAAAACCAACATACCAAAACAAGACCACAGGTCATCTTAGTCAAATCCGTAAAATAAAAATTTTGCAGTAAAACGATTGGCAAATTATTTTTCGGTTTTAAAATTATCTATACTAATTAAAGATTAAAGTGATCTATACTAATAAAAGAGTAAACTGACTTACTGACTGATTCACTGACTTAATGATTCGTCAACGCCTAGATGAAACGTCTGAAGGTGGAATCTTGAAATTTGTGGTGAAGGTTACTATTGGTCCAAAGGTGTCACATAAGGCTGGGTTTATAGAAAACTTTACTACACCTTTTTCACATGTTATTCAAAACATATCAAATGTAATTCGAGTATTCCATTTGTAATTCACAATATATAATTTGCAATTCGAGAATTCCATTTGCAATTCATAACATTTCAATTGTAATTCGAGAATTTCATTTGTAATTCATAGAAAACCTTTGGAAGTTCGCAGAATTCCATTTGAAATTCATATAGTTCCATTTGAAATTCGTAAAATTCCATTGGAAATTCTAAAAACTCCATTTGAAATTCATAAAATTCCATTCAACTTTCAAATAAATTCATTTGAAATTCGTAATATTTGATTTGAAATTAATAACATTTCATTTTAAATTGGAAAAATGTTATTGAAAACACCCAAAAAATGTGTAACACATTAAGGTGGGTATGTACATATTAATGTAATATATTCAATGTAAATTTGACATGATTGTCATGGAATTACATATATATATATATATATATATATATGAATTACATATATATACAATATAAAATGTTCCTTCTTAAAAAGGTTAATCCCCGCTGTAACAATTCCCTAAATGAAAAATCGCTCCATGTTTCAAATTATAATATTCTTAACACTAGAACGCCGAAGGCAGTCATTTTGACTGCTTTCCAATTTCAAGTAAAAAAGCAACTGTGCATTTAATGACACTTTTTTTTAAAATTTTGTGACTTTTTGTATCTCATAGAATTACGTTTATTATAAAAAAATCACCAAATTTAAAATAAAAGTGTCATTAAATGCACAGTTGCTTTTTTACTTGAAATTGGAAAGCAGTCAAAATGACTGCCTTCGGCGTTCTAGTGTTAAACATACAGTGTTATTTTTGAAGTATTGTTAAAAAATTATCACTTTTCACAAAGGAATGTATGTCCTTGGAAATTAATTTAACTTGTCTGTACGAATGTATGTAGATTCTGTGAGTTCAAAAGTATACTATTAAAACTTATGTCGGTTTGTGTGTGATTCTCGTTAAGAGCATTATACAAAAAGTATGCGACCCAAAAAAGGATTATGACTTGTTTCAGTATGTTAAGACACACGTGCCCCCTCCCGGTTATGGTAAGGTATAATTAGCGAGTTATTCATTGCAGTGAAATACAACGTAAATTACTTTAAAATTCTTATTAAAAGCTGAATCACATGTTAACATTTTTCAGTAATTTTTTTTGTTAAAATGCCTAACGCATTAATTTGTATGAATGACTGGCCAATTCACATATGTATGTAGTTGGTCAATCTCTCGGGGTATGTATAAATGAATAAACATTAATTTATTCCGTGGTCTAAATAAATTTTTTAAAGTTTTAGTTTATTTACGGTTAGTATATTGCAGTGATATGTTCATTTACTGCAAAACCGCATAACCACAAAAATTTATATAATAAATAAATTAATGTGATTTGACTTTTTAAATTTTTAGGCAACTATGTTATTAAACAATTTTATTTTATTGTTACTTTATTAAATATAATTGTTTTTATATAGTTTATATAGATTGGGGCCATAGTTCTGAGTGGCAATAATTGTTATAATTTTTGGGTAGCAAATCTTCCTACCAAACGTTATGAACAATGGTCTACATATTCGGGTTTCATATCCCTCTACCAAAAATTGCCAATAACCTTTGTCTTTGTACTATAGGTCAAACTTAGTGTTCTCTAATATCCGATCCTGGAAACTTCGTCCGTTTGACACACACCTTGCCACTTGTTTTTATACCCCCACCATAACATGGAGTGTATATTAAATTTGTCATTTCGTTTACAACATCTCGAAATATTCACCGGATACCCCATAAAATATATATATATATATATATATATATTCATTATCCGTGTCCGTCTGTTGTCTGCCTGTTGAAATTACAATAGAGATCGCAATATTAAAGATAGAGTTCCGAAATGTTGCACCTACATTGCAAGCACTTCTAAGATGTTTTGTATTGCTAATGGGATATAAGGGTCCGATGTTTTCTAAGTAATTTAAGTTATCCGAGCTTAACACAAGTGAACAGTTTTTAATTAGAAAAACATCTTCAAATTATAACTATTTGAAAAATTTATATTTTTAATCGAGCCCGCATCGATTTTTACAAAACCAGACCGACCGAAACATAAACTGGTTGAAACGCCACACTTATTTTTGTTCCCTTCACCACACCGTGGTACATATGTTGTAACAGGCATATGTTTGTAACAGGCAAAAGGAAACAAGGGACCCATGGTTCCTTTTGAGAATATGCATAGAATCAATTTTTAAGTCGGTTTATGCATGTCCGTCCATGTTAAATTGTAAACATGTTAATCTGTCCATGTAAAATTGTAAAAAAGTACAGGGCGCATTAATAATTCAAAATGGATGAACTTTAGCACAGCTCATTTTTTTGGCCCAAGAACGAACCATATTGAAATTGAAGAAAATCGGTTCAGATTTAAATATAGCTCCCATACATATTTTCGTCCGATTTAAGGTAAACGGTGCACCAAGGTCTTTATATATCTTTCTTTGCACGAAATTTGCACAGCGTACTGTATTAGGCCTCGAATGATGTGAGCTAAGTTTCGTGAAAATCGGTTTAGATTTAGGTATAGTTCCCATATATATTTTCGTCCGATTTAAGGTAAATGGTGCGCCAAAGACCCTAAATATCTTTCGATTTGAACAAAATTTAGAACAACGTACTGAATTGAAACTAAAATGATGTGTGCTAAGTTTCATGAAGATCGGTTCGGATTTAGATGTAGCTCTAATATATATTTTCGCCGATTTTTATACCCTTCACCACAATGTGGTACAGGGTATTATGTCTTTGTGCATATGTTTGTAACAGGCAAAAGGAAACGAGATGGACACATGGTTCCTTTTGAGAATATGCATAGAATCACTTTTTAAGTCGATTAATGCATGTCCGTCCGTCTGCATTTATGATCCGATTTTGATGAACTTTGGCACAAGTCACTTATTTGGCCCAAGGATTTAGATATAGCTCCCATATTTATTTTCTTCCGAGTACCGAATTAGGTCAAAATGATGTGTGCCAAGTTTCGAGAAAATCGGTTCAGATTGAGATATAGCTCCTATATATAGTTTCGTTCGATTTAAGGTAAATGGTGCACCAAAGTCCCTATATATCTTTCGATTTGCACGAAATTTGTCATAGAGTACTGAATTAGGTCCAGAATGATGTGTGCCAAGTTTCGAGAAAATCGGTTCAGATATAGATATAGCTCCCATATATATTTTGGTCCGATTTAAGATAAATGGGGCACCAAAGTCCCTATATATCTTTCGATTTGCACGAAATTTGTCATAGAGTACTGAATTAGGTCCAGAACGATGTGTGCCAAGTTTCGAGAAAATCGGTTCAGATTTAGATGTAGCTCCCGTTTATAGTTTCGTTCGATTTAAGGTTAAAGGGGCACCAAAGTCTTATATATATATAGAGTACTTAATAAAGTCCAGATTGATGTGTGCTAAGTTTCGTGAAAATCGGTTCAGATTTAGCTATAGCTCCCGTATACAGCAGAATAACATGTCTTGGGATTGATGATAGTCGCTTTACATGTAGATAAAGATCACATATTTAAGTTCGTTCAATTTCACGTCAATGCTCCTTCGAACAGGCGACGTCTGTTGGGATACATATGTATAATATGTCCAAAGTGGTGAAGGGTATCATATAGTCGGCCCAGTCCAACTTTACTATTTTCCTTACTGGTTGGTAAATGGTGTACCAAATTCCCTTTATATCTTTCGATTTGCACGACATTTGGCACAGCGTACTGCATTATGTCTAGAATGAAGTGTTTTAAGTATAGAGAAAATCGGCTCAGATTTAGATAAAGCTTCGTCTAATTTAATGTAAATGGGGCAACAAAGGCCCAAAGTTTATCCAATTGTGGAGCTCGAAATATTTAAGATGGAGCTTTGAAATTTTGCATATACATTGCTATTACAACAGGGAAGTTTGTTACTGATATATCGGTCCAATATTCGGTATTTTGAAACTGTTGGGCTCGTTTTTCAGCCTAATCCTTCTTAAAATTATCAATATTGGACCACATTATAGGGTAGCCCCCACATAACGGCACTCTCCTATATTCCATACTTTGAGACTGTTTAACCAAATTAGTTATAATTTAGCATTTTGAATTCCCTTAGAGTAGCAAATCTTCCCACAAAAATATCAACATTGCTCCATTTTTTAGGATAGCCCCATATAACTGTACCCCCATATTCGGTATTTTAGGGATTATAGGCTCGTTTTCTTAACCGAAGGGACTCATATTTGGTTCTCAGAGGCTGCCAATTTTTCTTACCAAAATTTGCCACGTCATAACTCTCCACATCTCTCAGGCCCCGAACGATTAGAGGTATTTTAAATGTACACCTCAGTGAATAAAATGTTCGGGCCGCCCAATCATAACAACATTTTACCGTGTTATAAATACGAACATTTAGAGAAGTTTATTATTCATCAAAAAAGCAAAGGTTTTTTTATTTGTGACAATTGCAAATCTGTTTGTAAGAAGCGATGTTATTTTGAATATGTCAGTATTTGTTACTTAGTCGTTAACTGAGTTATCCGAATTCTGCATTTGTGAACATCTGAACTGTAAATAGAAATAAGTGCAGTGTTCAATGACTTTTCTAGTTTATGGCAATATTCAAATGCCAAGCAGTTAAGTGAAGATAGTTATTTTGTCTGTTGCATTTCATGACTATACTACAGTAGAGCCTATTTAAAAATACTTTTGAATTAATGGATGTGCTTCTCATTAATTCCTAACACAACATTATTTGTTCTAATGTACATTTGGTTCGATTGATTAGTTTCAATAAATGCTTAAGGTGTCCATTCGTTAAAATGTTGTTACAGTTAATATTTTTCAAAGAGTATCTAAAGGACTCCCGAAATTGTGTGACACTTCTATTTAACAACAATGGCGAAAATGGCATTTGCACGTCAGGCTTTGAAATGGTTACATTTACATATTAAGAGCAGTTAAAACATGGAAATGAGCGGATGTGAAATGCGAGCCAATAGGAATTCTTACATTTATTTCCAATAACATTTCAAAGTCCACTTGGAACTATTGAAAGAATAATGTTGGGACGTAAGTCTGCAAAACGACAGGGTCCTTTATATACTATGTCCTATATATGCTAATTTGAATATTTATCAACGTAAATGATTATATTGTTTTTAAAGTATTCTTCAATATTTTTATGCGCTCTACCTATGCGCTCAAACCAATTGTCGTAGCACTTGTTCCGCAGCATCTTCTGGTTATGAAAATCGTTGATTCTGTACTTTCGCCTAGATGTGCAGTATTAATTTAGTCAAAGTTAAAATCTTTATACCCTTTACTACATTGTGGTACATGGTATTATGACTTTGTGCATATGTTAGTAGCAGACAAAAGGAAACGAGATAGATACATGGTTCCTTTTGAGAATATGCAAAAAATCACTTTCTGAGTCGATTTATGCATGTCCATGTTAAATTGTTAAATCGTCTGTCCATGTTAAATTGTAAACAAAGAACAGGTCGCATTTATGATCCGAAATGGATGAAATTTGGCACAGCTCATTTATTTGGCCCAAGGACGAACCCTATGGAAATTGGGAAAAATCTGTTCAGATTCAGATATAGCTCCCATATATATTTTCGACCGATTTTAACTAAACTGCTAAGTTTCGAGAAAATCGATGCAAATTTAAATATTAACCTCTGACAAGTTTCGTAGAAATCGGTTCAGATTTAGATATAGCTCCCATATAAATTTCGTTGAAGTTTAGGTACATTGTGCACCGACCGACGCGAAATTTTTGCATAACGTATCAAATTGAGACTAGAATGACGTTACTGCGTTCTATTGGAAATGGTCCAGATGCAGACACAGTTTCCATATATATTTCAAACGGGTGTCTGATTCAATATCGGCGGAGCCAAAAGTTTGATGTTTATATTACGACAAGAAAACATCTACATCTACACATTGTCCTACATAATCCTTTGCTGTGTCAAAAGTAATATTATTAGGTTACATCCCCTTTGACAGTATTATTCAGTATTAAAATTTGCACAATTTTAAAATTATTGGCAAATAAATGTCATTGGCAAAAAATACACAGAGAAATTTGTTATTCACAGACAGTTTTATATACAAACAAGTGAAAAAGCGTTAAGTTCGGCCAGGCCGAACTTTGGACACCCTCCACCATAGATATACTGACAGGTACTTAAAACGAACCTTTCGTTCTAGTTTTTTATCTCGATATCCTCCGCAGGTGATATCATTACAACAGAGTCTTAGAACCAAACCCAAAACGCAGAACAAATTGCATAACTATTTTAATATAAACCAGTAAGGAAAGTAGTAAAGTCGGACGGGGCCGACTATATGATACCCTTCACCATTTTGGGTATATTCAACAGATGAATCCTAACAGGCTAACATTTTTAAAGGACCTGCAAAATGAAATTGGATCTACAAAAATGTCATTCTGTAACCGATACTAAATTTTTCATTTGGTCAGATATAGACCAAATGAATTAGGTCTAGAATGGTGTGTGTGTTAAATTTCCTGAAAATCGGTTCAGATTTAGATGTAGCTCCCGTTTATAGTTTCGTACGATTTAAGGTTAAAGGGTCACCAAAGTCTTATATATAGAGTACTTAATAAGGTCCAGATTGATGTGTGCTAAGTTTCGTGAAAATCGGTTCAGATTTAGCTATAGCTCCCGTATACAGCAAAATTACATGTCTTGGGATTGATGATAGTCGCTTTACATGTAGATAAAGATCACATATTTAAGTTCGTTCAATTTCACGTCAATGTTCCTTCGAACAGGCGACGTCTGTTGGTATACATATGTAGAATATGTCCAAAGTAGTGAAGGGTATCATATAGTCGGCCCAGTCCAACTTTACTATTTTCCTTACTGGTTGGTAAATGGTGTACCAAATTCCCTTTATATCTTTCGATTTGCACGACATTTGGCACACCGTACTGCATTATGTCTAGAATGAAGTGTTTTAAGTATAGAGAAAATCGGCTCAGATTTAGATAAAGCTTCGTCTAATTTAATGTAAATGGGGCAAAAAAGGCCCAAAGTTTATCCAATTGGGGAGCTCGAAATATTTAAGATGGGGCTTTGAAATTTTGCATATACATTGTTATTACAACAGGGAAGTTTGTTACTGATATATCTGTCCAATATGATATATAGGGACTTTCGTACACCATTTACCTTAAATCGGACGAAAATATATATGGGAGCTATATCTAAATCTGAACCGATTTTCAGGAAATTTAACACACACCAGTCTAGACCTAATTCATAACGCTATGCCAAATTTCGTGCAAATGGACTAGGGACTTTCGTACACCAGTTATCTTAAATCGGACGAAAATATATATATGGGAGCTGTATCTAAATCTGAACCGATTTTTCCCAATTTCAATAGGGTTCGACCTTGGGCCAAATAAGTGACCTATGCCAAATTTTATCCAAATCGGATCACATATGCGACCTGTATGTTGTTCACAAAAATACATGGAAGGATGGACAGGCGGACGGACGGACAGACGGATTTGCGTAAATCGGCTCAGAAAGTGATTCTATGCATATTCTCAAAAGGAACCATGTGTCTATCTCGTTTCCTTTTGCCTGTTACAAATATATGCACAACGAAATAATACCCTGTACCACAGTGTGGTGAAGGGTATAAAAAGGGGGTTATATGGGGACTACCCCAAAAATTTGTTACCATATACGACTACAAAATACCAAATTTCCGCGAATTCGGTTGAAAAACGTGCTCAAGAACCTCAAAATAGCGAAAATTGGGGATACCCTTATATGGGGGCTATCGGAAAAAATGGACCTATATTCATAATTTCTGGTGGAGATATTTGGCACCCAATAAGGACCAAATGTACCAAATTTCAGCGCATTCGGTTGAAAAACACGCTCAAGAACCCCAAAATACCGACATTTGGGGGGTACCCTTATATGGGGGCTACCAGAAAAAATTTACCTATATTTATAATTTTCAGTGGAGAGATTTGCTACCTAATAAGAACTCAAAGTACTAAATTACAGCCAATTCGGTTGAAAACTACGATCAAAACCCCCAAAATACTGAAAATTAGAGGGTACCGTTATATGGGGGCTACCATAAAAAAAGGACCTATATGTATAATTTTTTGTGGAGAAATTGGGTACCCAATAAGAACCCAATGTACCAAATTTCAGCGAATTCGGTTGAAAAACGCACTCAAGAACTTCAAAATTGGGCGGTACCCTTATATGGGAGCTATGCCTAAACGTGTACCGATATATTCCATCTTCGAACTTGACTTGCCTGCAGACAAAAGACGATTCTATGCAAAATTTTGGCGATCTATCTCAATTCCTTTAGACGCTAGAGTGATTACAACAGACGGACATGCTTAGATCGTCATAGAATTTTATGCTGATCAAGAATATATATACTGAATATTTCGATGAGTTACAAACGAAATGACAAAATTAATATACCCTCCATACTATATTGGAGAGTATAAAAATTGTGAATGCCATCATCGACAGTAACTGAATATAAAATATGTCTTCGCATTTCTCTTTCGATTGTGTTTTCAAAGACAAACAATTAAAGGACTTATTGATTGTCAATAGATTGATTTTAAGTAAAAAGTCAAAATGTCGATGTGATAATAATATACGGATTGTTTGCTCCTACAGATGGAAAGGGTAAATTGTCGTAGACAAATAAAGTGTATAAAATTTAGTAAAAATAAGTATAAATTTCCATTACTACCTACACCATGCAATCCAATGGAAATCTTATTATCCAATTGCAAGATATAGCTCAATCGGTTCTCCCTAAATCGATATAACATAATAATTTCAAATTTTAAAATTCTGGTTCTATTGGTTCACTTAAAATTCAAATTGTACCAAATTTAGTACTCATAAGTACGAATTTCCAAATCGACACACATATCGCAATTCTACACACCCAAAGTTATGTTAACACGAAGTTTCACGATTCCAACTCTGTTGGTTCACCTACATCTAAATTTTATCCAATTTAATATCATTTATCATTTAATATAATTTTACATCAATATCAATTGTACAGTTTATTACTTTTCGTATATATGAGTAAACGCAGAACCGCCCTCTTATATCGACTCTATTCCTCAACCGTAATTCGTATTTCATATCTCCAGTTTTTCGCTCTATCCATTAATATGCTACGAAATTATACCGTTTTTAGTATATTTTAGTACTTTTTGGATACTTATAGTTCGAATGTCCAAAAAATCCTTTGCTACATCTACTGTACACACCATCAGTGACCCTCATTTCAAAGAGCTCTACCGGTTCGACATATAAAAATCATACCACATTTAGTACTTTTCGTGCCGTTCTACACCTTTTTCAAATGTTATTCAAAACATTTCAATTGCAATTCGAGAATTTCATTTGTAATTCGAATATTCAATTTGCAATTCATAACATTTCAGTTGTAATTCGAGTATTTAATCTGCAATTCACAACAATTCATTTGTAATTTTAAACTTTTCATATGTAATTCAAAAAATTCCATCTGCATTTTTAAGAACTTCATTTGTAATTTTTTATTTGAAATTCGTAGAGTTTCATTTGAAATTCATAAAATTTCACTTGTAAATCATAATATTTCAGTTGTAATTCGTAAAAATTCATTTCAAATTCTTATCATTTTATTTCAAATTCGAATAAAATAAATAAATTGAACAATAAGTGGGGTAGATTGTTTTTATGTGGTGAAAAATAGTATTAAAAAAATTAGCACGCACATATATATATATATACAATATATATATATATATATATATATTCATCCGATTAATGTAAATGGTGTACCAAAGCCCCTATATATCCTTTGATATATAGGGGGTCAATGATGCTTATTCCGGATTAAGCCGTAATCCTTGGTCAATTAAACTTAACCCTTAATCCGGATTAAGTGTAATTGACCCCTGGTTAAGGCTTCAACTGGATTAAGTTTCATAGACGCCGGATTAAGCCTTAATCCAGATTAGGGTCAACCCCGGATTAAGGGTTTATCCGGATTAAGCCGAATTAAGTCTTAATCCGGGGTCAATGACCCTTAATCCGGATTAAGTGTAATTGACCCCGGATTAACGCTTAATCCGGATTAAGGGTTATAGTCGCCGGATTAAAGCTTAATCCGTATTAAGCCTTAATCCGTTGTCAATGACGTTTAATCCTAATTAAGCCTTAATCCGTATTGACCCGGGGTCATTTACACTTAGTCCGGATTAAGGGTCATTGACCCCGGATTAAGGCTTAATTCGGATTAAGGGTCATTGACCCCGGGATTAAGTTTAATTGACCAAGGATTAATCAGGATTAAGTTTAATTGAACAAGGATTACGGCTTAATCCGGAATACGCGTCATTGACCCCGGATTAAAGCTTAATCTGGATTTGGGGTCATAAACGCCGGATTAAGGGTTTATCCGGATTAATACTTCCGGATAAAGATATAGCTCCCACATTTATTTGCGGCCGTTTTTATATATATGGAGCACCAAACTCTTTATGTTTGTCAGATTAATACGAAATTTTGCACAACATATCAAATTCAGACTTGAATGACGTTATTGCGATATATTGAAATTGGTGCAGACAGATGCAGCCATAGCTTCCATATGTATTTCGAACGAGTGTCTGATTAAAAATTAAATTTTTAAAAATGCGGCGTACCGAATAGCTTGTATCAATTTTGCTATAAATCGTTTTCCATAAATTTGTCCCATGGTACGCAGACGACTCGAAATCTGCCCGAATGAAATTAAATTTATCATAGGTTGCAGAAAGACATGTGTATGTTCCTTCGAGTTGTGAAGGGTATCATATAGTCGGCCCAGTCCAACTTTATTACTTTCCTTACTGGTTTATATTAAAATAGTTAACTAATTTGTTCCGCGTTTAATGTTTGGTTCTAAGACTCTGTTGTAATCATTTCATCTGCGGAGGATATCGAGATAAAAAACTAGAACATAGGGTTCGATAATGAACTATAACTTGCATTTAGGCCTAGCCCCTGGGTGAGAGGTACCAGAAGGAGTGGACCGATATGAAATAATGAAAAAGGGAGAGAAATGCAAATTTTTGATGACAACCTTTTGTTGACAAATTTCTGGAAACTCATTTTCAACTTTTCTTTGCCGATTTTCCCCCTTTTTATGGGGAACTCGTAATACAAAATTCAAAGAACTAAAATAAACAAACTCTGAAGTTGTTACTAGTATTTACATATCGACAAACTCAAAATGTAGCCAAACTATAACAACAACAAAATCGAAATCAAAACTGAACTATTACAGTGTGCTATGCAAGCATGGGAACTGGTGCCCTCGTTTACATGCATCAATTAGCTCGTTCTCTTTTAGTAAGTCATTTCATATGGCGGTATCTCATTTTTTCTCCGAGCATTTTCTTGTTGCACACCCCTATATTACAGCAAAAGTAACAAACATCCCTTCAACCATGACAACGACCAAAGTAATAACATGACTTATAGTTTGGCAAATTCGTTTTGAATATTTAGATTATGGATTTGGTGCTGTGAGCGAGGGTTGGATGATTGCTGTGATATTTTTGCTGTGGGAAATAAAAGTTATAGCAAGCATTTTTGGTCATTTACCAAAAATTTATTTTGAGATATTATATGGATGATATTACAACAACAATACGTTTCAATTTGCACAAGTACTAGCGATAATGGTTGTGTACGTTTACCTAATAGGGGATTTTACGTTTATTTCGAGTCCCCCTGGGTTTTTCCTCCCAATACTTGCTCAGATTTGATGTGTAACGATGTGCTGGAAGAAGATTCACCTCTCAATGAAATCGGATATCAATTGAGTGTGAAAAAATTACTCGAAACTATACACCCTAGAAGTCCATATGGCATAACTTTATATAGCCTGGCTAAAGTGAAAATGTCAACTCGTACAGAGAACTTAATATCTCTTGTCCTCTAAATAATTAAGATTTATTCAACTGTTAGTCCACATCCATGTATCCAAATTCCCTTTATTCAGATGCTTGTTTCAACACAGTATTTAAAGAGAGATGTTTTGGATATTTTTATACCCTTCACCACACTGTGGTACAGGGTAATATGTCTTTGTTCATATGTTTGTAACAGGCAAAAGGAAACGAGATAGACACATGGTTCCTTTTGAGAATATGCATAGAATCACTTTCTAAGTCGATTTATGCATGTCCGTCCGTCTGTGTATCTGTCCGTCCGTCCATGTTAAATTGTAAACAAAGTACAAGTCGCATTTATGATCCTAATTGGATGAAATTTGGCACAGCTCACTTATTTGGCCCAAGGACGAACCTTATTGAAATTGAAGAAAATCATTTCAGATTTAGATATAGCTCTCATATATATTTTCCTCCGATTTAATGTAAATGGTGTACCAAAGCCACTATATATCGTTCGATTTGCACGAAATGTGGTACAGCGTACTGAATTAGGTCTAGAATTATGTGTGTTAAGTTTCCTGAAAATCGGTCCTGATTCATATATAGCGCCCATTTATATTTTCGTCCGATTTAATGTAAATGGTGTACCGAAGTCACTATATATCTTTCTATTTGCGCGAAATTTGGCATAGCGTAATGAATTAGGTCTAGGATGACGTGTGTTAAGTTTCCTGAAAATCGATCAAGATTTAGGTATAGCTCCCATGTATATTTTCTTCGGATTTTATGTAAATTTTCACACAATTTTGTACAATGAACTGTAGTTAATCTCTGGCAAGTCTCATTGAAATCGGTTTAGATTTTGATGTAGCTCTTACATATATTTTTACTCAAAATTGACACACATTTTGCACAACGTACTGAAGAACCTAGAGGTTGGATATAAATGATTCAACTTGGAGGGTCCAATCGGCACAAAATTGTTCACTACGTACTGAAGTTACTATAACATAACGTGTGGCAAGTTATGCGGTATTGATTTACATAATTTTGTCCCATTGTAAAAAGCAACTCTATATCTGACCAAATGAAAAATTTAGTATAGTTGTCAGAATGACATGTTTATGGATCCATTTTCATGTTAATGGTCCTTCAAAAATTCAACGTCTGTTAGGATGCATCTGTTGAAGATGCCAAAGTGCTGAAGGGTATCATATAGTCGGCCCCGTCCGACTTTACTTCTTTCCTTACTGGTTTATATTATGTGGAAAACCACTTTAGACTATAAAGACTTCCAGATCGTCTATAAAGACTAATTATGCATATGGAACATTAAAAAGCTCTTCTGCTCATAAAGACTCCCTGCTTTTAAACACTTCTATAAAGACTTCCTGCACTTTAAAAAATTGTTTGAAATGTATTTTATACAGTGACAACTAATTTACTTTGCTGTGGGCATATAAAAATACAGAAGTTTGAACGGGAACAAAATAAAACAGTTTGTTGGCATTTTTCAAATCCATCCATCCAATACCACGAAATTATATTTCTACTACAATGCTATTGCCCAATAAAAAGAAGAAAAAACTTCATGAATATATCGTACACCGATTAAAATTGATGCCACAAAGTCTTGTCGTAATAATCAAAACCATTTAATTGAATTCAATACGACGAAAAGCCACTTGAAGTCTCGTATTCACATTTTTCCTTCAATTTACTTACTATAAATTTTCCATTGAATCTGGTTCGACTTTGCACTCGACATTGATGAGCCATCCTTCGAAATGGTATTGTTTACACAATATCACCATAGCGTCCACAATATTGTCTATCATTTCGGTTGATGCCAGCACATCGTGTAAACGTTTGGCACAATCCGAACCTTAGGTAATGAATGTACCTGTGGAAGAGTAAAGAGGGAAAGTAAGAAGGGGGAGATACTTTGCTGAAATAATGTACATTTTAATGAAATACAATATACTCGTACTTTGCTGCATATTGAGCTTTTTACATATGTGTGTATATGTCGTCGATATAATTTCTGAGAATATAACCCAATAAACAAAATTGTGTGTGGTATTAGTTATGGATATATATCTTGCCCTATGTATGGCAAAATTATTTGGGCTCTACATTAAACTACTTGTGCAAAGATCCATAACACAAATGCTCTGATATCATATATTGACATAACTCTGGATTTGACGTTTCCCAGCTTCCCACTAAATCCCTTTTGCGTACTCATTATCCAATTTGGACATTCCTTTCATAAGCTTCACCTAATATCGATGGTAAATATTTTCTGTGTGAAAAGGATTAAAGACATTTTTTCCTACAAATATACAAACATCCAGTGTGTAAAAAACGCGTGTATGCGATGTGGTCGATTCATTTGCAATTGCATACGCAACTGGAAATAATGACGAATGTTAATTAAAAAACGATACAATTGTTCGCACTGTATGTAAATCCATAAATAAATTGTAATTTAATTGGATTTATATGCTGATCGATCCAACACATTTGTAAAATAATAAAGAATAGAGATGACGGAGACGAACAAATGTGATAAACCACTATAGTTTTTGTGTGCGTGGAAAAAAGAAATGAGTCATCAATGTCGAAGTTATTCAAAATGAATTATTTAACAAGTACAATTGGTATTAGGTTTAACATATAACGCTAAAAATATATCGACAATCTATTTTTGGGAAATCCAAATTTCACAATTTTGAGCGAGCCTTGACGAGTATACCAAGTACCCAGAGGCACAAATTCGCAATAGGTCAAGTCGTTTTTGAGTTATGGAGTGATAATTTTTTGCTTGTATCACTAAAGTTCATGAAAGTTCAGTCAAATAGAATCAGAATTATTTTTGTAAAACGTATCCTCCTGCTATCGTGTCTTTTTCAAGCTTATTTTCTTGAACCGTAACTCAAAACAGTAAGACGGCATATCTTTACCTCCAAATATTGTACAAAAATTTCGCTCTTAACTACAATCAAAATTGATATAAGTTTCGGGGTCAGTCCCATATAACGTGACATATTCGGTATTTTGGGCACATTTTTCAATCGAATTGAATATAATTTGAAAATGTATGAGTTCTTTAAGTGCCAAATCTTCGTACCAAAAATTTTACACGCCACAGTCCCTATATTAAAAATGTCCTAAGTATTAATTATTTAATTCAGAATGATATAAATTTCATATTTAGTTATAATTAGGTTAGGGAATAAGAAATTCATTATTTTTTCGGTAGATGGCTGTACTGATAGAATTTAGAAATTCATTCTCACTAAATATACTTACCCAATACGGAGACACCATGTTTATGGGCAGCATTTATCCAGCCACTTGGTGGAATTGTATTATAGTTATATCTATGACTAAAATAACAACAATAATCAACAGCTGACCAATGATAAAATCGATAGTCATCATATTTTTTCGACAAATGTCTGCAAGATAAGAAAAGCACACACAATAAAATTAAAACAAATAAACAAAAATATATAAAAAGTTATAAATTCTTACCTGTCTTCCAAATAACATATCGTGACATAGTAACACCTTACGCCGATTATGATTACCAATTGGTTCACGAAAATTACTAATTAAATTAAATTGCTTCTGCAGATAGACGGGTGAGGATCTTGGCTTCTTTGGCGTTACATATTCATGCCAATTGACATCATTACTTCACACATTAAATTCCAGCAATTATTCATTTGTGTGTATGGCTTCAGCTTCTAATTTATCTGCAATAGACAATGGAATTGACATTTTGTTTTGTAATTTTGAACTATTTTCTCAGATTTAGGTATAGTTCCCATATATAGTTTCGTCCGATTTAATGTAACGGTCCCTATGTATTCTTCGATTTGCACGAAATTTGGCATAACGTACTGAATAAAGTCTAGAATGATGTGTGTTAAATTTCGCGAAAATTGGTTCAGATTTAGATATAGCTCCCATATATAGTTTCGTCCGATTATAGTTAAATGGTACACCAAAGACCAAACATTAGGCCTATTGACAGAAAATGTTGCACAACCTACTGAAGTTAATATAACCTAGCATGGGGAAGTTGTTGTTGAAATCAGTCAATTTTGGATAGAGCAACCATATATATGTTCTCCCGATTTTAAGTAAATGATGCATCAAGAACTCGAAACCTGTGACAAGTTTCGAAGAAATCGGCTTAGATTTTGATATAGCTTTTATATATTTTTCGTCCGATTTTAAGTAAATGGTACAACAAACTTCTCATGTTTATCAGATATTTATTCAAATAATCAAAGGGTGTCCGTTTGATATTTGCTTTAAATTAATTTACATAATTTTATCCCATTGTAAGAAGCAACTCCATATCTGACCAAATGAAAAATTTAGTGTAGGTTGCAGAATGACATGTTTATGGATCCAACTTCATTTTACTGGTCCTTCAATAATGCGACGTCCGTTAGGATTCATCTGTTGAATATACCCAAAGTGGTGAAGAGTATTATATAGTCGGCCCCGTCCGACTTTACTACTTTCCTTACAGGTTTTTATGTTAAATGTCTTCACCACATCTCTCACTAACTCACAACATTCCTGAAAACATGCCTAAAATTCTTTTATGATGTATAATGACCCATAAATTATTCTACCATCAAAAAATTTTGCAAATTGCTGTGTCAGTGTTGGATACAAATCTAGCTCCGCCTTCATCATGGAGCATTATAAATAATGCCTTAGTTTTTCCTCTTGTTGCAGAGCTTAATCAAAACCTCAGAACTAGGAAAATCGTTGCATTAAAAAAACTGATATTTACCCCGCAATGAAAAGCCTTCATTTGCTGACTCTATTTTTTCTTACACACATTTTCTCACATTTCTTTTGTGGGATTTATTCTACAGAAATTTTATTCTCGAAAAAAATAGAAAATAAAATGAACAACAAGAACTAAATTAGAGGATGCTTGTAATGGAAACCAAGGATATGCAACACTCAGGAAATTTAATATATGCTGAGAAAATCTATTCGAAAGATACAAAAAAAAAAAGAAAATTTGGTCAGTGCCAAAATGAAAGTGTATTTTTCAATTTGTGTGGCACAACAAGAACAGGTGGGCAGGAAATAATACTAGTAGCTACCCTCGAATTTTTTTCGAACAAATATCTGAAAAAAGTCCATTAACAAATACAGACACAAATATACATATTTCTAATATTTTTGAAAAAAATCCACGTTAAAAACAAATTATGGAAAAATTACACGCTTATTTTTTAAACCCACTCTCGATGAAGTCTTTTGTTTATTTTTTTCATCCACGCCTGTGATAATCCTTGAAGAAGATATTTTTTACAAAAAAAAACTCATTTGACGACGTCTTGGAAAAACAATTTAAAAAATCCATGTCGATGTTAGTCCTTAAAAAAGTATTCCTAAAAACGAATTTGTACTTTTTTCGTTGGCCTAGAAATATGAATCATATTGGTACGCTTCAGTTGAATATGTGTTGTTTGAATATGTCTGAGTGAAACCAATAGAGCTACCTTTACATTCCATTCCACATCGTACTCGTTGGTAGCACACAACCATCGACCAACATCATCTGAGCTATAAACATGCACTTTACAAGGATGAGTAGATATACCAACAACCTATACACACAGCTTTGTTGTCCCATCCCTATGCGTGTCTGTGTAAATGGTTATTTACGCAATAGGCGTAAATCTATAGGTGAATGGGTCATTCAAAATGAAAGACAACTCTGGATACACCATTGATGTGTTTTCGAACTTAATGAAAGACAAGGAAATAAGCTTTCATTTGTAAATATGATAAAAACAGAAAGCATTCAACCAACATATAAACTTATGGCCGAACTCAGTTACTACTGGTCATGCATATAAATTTGTTCAGATATCTACTCGAATAGGTTGTTTTACAAAAACAAATCCGTCTAAAACCAAAACCAAGTTTCAATAAAACATTTGTTTCATTCATAAACATAAGAGGTTTATGGTTGGTCGAACATTTTCGATGATAAAGGTCAAATTTGTACCAAATGTCCACATTTTTTCATATAATTCGTTTCGGTCTATTGACAATGAAATAATGCGGAGCTCATTTATAGAATTCGTTTTGTTGTAAAACAACAAATGATCCCTAAAAAATAATAATCGAGTAATTGGTACTTCATTTAGAAGAGATGGAAGAAGGACAATGGGGATGGAAAAGGGACTAATTTAATCGCAATAGTAATTTTTTTAATTTTTAAGGTCAATCGAAGCCAATAAATTGTATTTTTGAAAAAAAAAAACTCCAGCACTTCCCATCTATAAAATACTTTTATAAATATATTTTTTCAAGGACTGCCAAGTGTATAACAATATAAATATGATAAGTTTTGTTTATTTATTTGTTTGTTTCAAAATAATATTCCATTACAAGGATGAAATTGCATTGACATTAACTACAAATTTCATGGTATTGCCTGTGAAGAATGCGTTGCAATTTTTTATTCCTTTAACCTCAAGCACCTTTTTCAAAGACAAACTCTGGTGATGTACTTTACAGCAATTTATGTTTAGACCTGTTGGGCATCTGGCAAGGATGTTTGTATACTTTGGTCAATTGTAATAAATTGTTGGTTACAATTCAGCCGGAAGCCTGCAACAACAGTATTTGATCAATTGATTTGTATGCATGCTAGTGCACAATGAATATTTTTCTTTCGGTTTATGAGAGTTTTAGAAGAGATTTAGGAAGAGGTGGATAACATCAATTGTGTTGGATTGGTATTCAATATAAAGAGGATAAGGATCGAAATATTCTAATACTTTATTACAATATAGCTCCCATATATATTTTGTCCGATTTTAGGTAAATATGTGGACCAAAGTCCCTTTATATCCTTCGATTGGCACGAAATTTAGCAAAGCATAATGAATAGAATCTAACATGATGAGTGGTTAGTTTCGGGAATGTAGGTTCAGATACGATATAGCTCTTCGTCCGATTTTGTGTAAATGGCGCACAAAAGTACCCATATAACGTTCGATTTACACAATATTTGGCACAGCGTACTGAATTAAATCTAAAACGACGAGTGTTACGATCCATATATATTTTCGTCCGATTTTAGGTAAATAGTGCACCAAAGTCCCTTTATATTCTTCGATTTTTATAGCCTCCACCATAGTATGAAGGATATATTAATTTTGTCATTCCGTTTGCAACTCATCGAAATATTAATTTCCGACCCTATAAAGTATATATATTCTTGATCAGGGTAAAATTCTAAGACGATCTAGCCATGTCCGTCCGTCTGTTGTAATCACGCTATCTTCTGATGGAATTGAGATAGGGTGCTGAAATTTTACATAAAGTTGTATTTTGTCTGCAGGCAGGTCAAGTTCGAAAATGGGATATATCGGCCCACGTTTAGGCGTAATGGTGCCCCCCAATTTTCGGTATTTTGAGGTTCTTGAGAGCGTTTTTCAACCGAATTCTCTGAAATTTGGTACTTTGAGTTCTTATTGGGTAGCAAGTCTCCCTACAAAAAATATAGGCCATTTTTCTGGTACCCCCCATATAACGGTACCCCTCAATTTTTGCTACTTTGGGGTTCTTGAACGCGTTTTTCAACCGAATTTGGTGAAATTTGCTACATTGGGTTCTTATTGGGTACTAAATGTCTCCACAAAAATTATGACCATTATGAATATAGGTAAATTTTTTTCGGATAGCCCCCATATAAGGGTACCCCCAATTTTCGGTATTTTGGGGTTCTTGGTCGCGTTTTTTACCAAATTATCACTAAATTATTACTACTAAAAATTATTAATAATCGTCCCTTTTTGGGCTCGTCCCCATATAACCCCTATAAAGTATATATATATATATATATATATTCTTGATCAGCATAAAATTCTATGACGATTTAAGCATGTCCGTCTGTCCGTCTTTTGTAATCACTCTAGCGTCTAAACGAATTGTGATAGATTGCCAAAATGTTGCATAGAGTCGTCTTTTGTCTGCAGGCAGGTCAAGTTCGAAGGTGGGATATATCGGTCCACGTTTAGACATAGCTCCCATATAAGTGTACCCCCCAATTTCCGGTATTTTGAAGTTCTTGAGTGCGTTTTTTAACCGAATTTGGTACTTTGAGTTCTTATTGGGTAGCAAATCTCCCCACCAAAAATTATAAATACAGGTCCATTTTTTCGGATAGCCCCCATTTAAGGGTACCCCCCAATATTCGGTATTTCGGGGTTCTTGAGCGCGTTTTTCAACCGAATTTTCTGTAATTTGGTATTTTGTAGTCGTATGTGGTAACAAATCTCCCTACCAAAAATTATTAATATTCACCATTTTTTTTGGGGGTAGTCCCCATATAACCCCCTTTTTTATTTATATTAAAATAGTTAGCTAATTTGTTCCCTGTTGGGGATATCCCCATATAGCTGTATTCCACCATCGAATGGGGGATATTCTGTAGACGAAATTTTCTGTTCATACCCAATCAATATTGGTCCCGTTTTAGTATGCCTCATATAAATTTGCCCTCTAAATTGAAGTATTTTCAGGATTTTATACGCATGTTTCACCCTACTATGTCAACATTTTGGGGTTCTGAGATTTTAGGGAAAACCCCATTGAAATTGCTGAAATTACTATTTGGTTTACAACAATCGATTGGTATGTTCCCTATATTTTCATCTCAAAAAATTTTCATTATTTCTATGGTGGAGGGTATTCAAAGTTGGGCCCGGCCGAACATAACGCTTTTTCCCTTGTTTCATGATAATCTGGTTCTGTTTCTAATTCCAAGTTCAATAGGCTTGCGACCTATATCGATTGTGAAGATGAAGATACGTGGGAAGGTTTAGGTGGGAATTTGAAGAGATATGGGCTATTAGGTTGTTGGTCGCCGTATCATCAATGTATGCCTCAGATCTTAGATAGCTTGTCGCAGCGTCTGCTGCTATCGGCGGCGTGTTTTCTCCGAGGATTGTATTCAAATTCGAATTGCTGCTGAATTGTGTGAAAATTTAAGAACTTTTCCTAAATTTTAAAGTTGTTTTAAAATTCTTCGTAAGACATTTTTATATCATTTTTACTTAAATATGTCACTTTAAGGGGGATACTAAAGTTCACAAAAATAAATTGACATTTTATTTATGTATACATGCACATATGCATGTAACCTTCACATTACAGTTTTTGCGGCAGACGTTCGGACATAAATACATACATTATGTACACCTACACAGCAATATATTCAAACTAACTTTCACAAAAAATCTGAACTATCAAACATCACAGAACAAAAACGGAGAGGAAAGAGGATATTTTGAGCGACAAAAGGACATGTGGCTAATTTTTAAATGCTTCTGGGAACGATATTTGTTATTCGATCAACAACTAATGGATTTTACATTAATAATAAAATTTTTACATGACACACACACAAGAGTCCATTGGAAATAAAAAATTTTTTGGGAAAATTGTTAGAATTATTAAAAGATGCCAGATAATGAAAAGAGTCTTATAGATGGAGAAATGAAATTGAGTCTCATGATATGACAATTTAGTTAGGTTTTTGTTTTTAAGTAAATAAGTACACATTTTAGCAAAGGACAGGGATAATAAGATTAATACTTGATTGATGCGTTACTAAATGCCAAGCATGATGATAAAGCTGAATATTGTGCTTTATGGTTTGCTATTATTTTATTAAAAAGAGGTTATTAGCCCTATTATGCCATTTTCAATATTGGGGAGGTCATCCACTGGTATTGTCATTAATGACAATAAAAAATAAATTAGTGTCATTATCCTTCAAGGATAGTTTGATGTAACCTAAATAATTTTTCATCAAAGTTTTTAAATAAAATGCTAAAGCAAACTTTTTTGATCAAAATCCACAACAAAAATACACTTAGAATATACTTAGACACAATAAGATATAACCACAATTGTAAAATTATAACAAAATATCTTATGATTGCTTTGGCTTAACACTTAAATATATTAAACAAAAATGTATTTAAGTTCGACCGGAACGAAGTATTTACATCCTCGAGTACTTAGAATGCCCTTAGAGTTCCTTAAATCTGTCGGGACATTTGTTGGAGACATTGACATTGCCTTCTGTCGTAGGTAGTAGGTTGTCGTAGGTAGCAGGCATGCATTGTGACGAAAATATATATGGGAACTATATCTAAATATGAGGCGATTTTCACGAAACTTACACACACGTCATTCTAGATTTTATTTAGTAAACAGGGACTTTGGTCCCCATTTACTTTAAATCTGACGAAAATATATATGGGAGCTATATCTAAATCAGAACCGATATTCAGGAAACTTAACACATATCATTCTAGATCTAATTCATTGCGCTGCGCCAAATTTCGTGCAAATCGAAATATATATAGGGACTTAGGTGCACCATTTACCATAAAATCGATGCACGTTGGGACGAAAAATATATATGGGAGCTATATATAAATCTGAACCGATTTTCACAAAACTTAACAATTTATTCTAGACCTAATTCATTACGCTGTGACAAATTTCGTGCAAATCGAAAGATTATATATCTTTCTTATAGTAAATGGGGACCTTGGTGCACCATTTACCTTAAATCGGACGAAAATATATATGGGAGCTATATCTAAATATGAACCAATTTTCTGGAAACTTAGCATATACCATTCTAGACCTAATTCATTACGCTGTACCAAATTTCGGGCAAATCGAAAGATATATAAGGACTTTTGTGCACTATTTACCATAAATTCGATGCAGGTTGGGACGAAATTATATATGGGAGCTATATATTAATCTGAACCGATTTTCACGAAACTTAACACACATCATTCTAGACCTAATTTATTACGCTGTGCACTCGAAATATAATTTGGGACTTTGCTTAACCATTTACCTTAAATCGGACGAAATTATATATGGTAGCTATATCTATATCTGGACCAGGAAACATAACACTAGATTGCCGAAGGCAGTCATTTTGACCGTGTTTTAATTTCAAGTACAAAAACAAGTGTGTATATTATGACCCAGCTTTTTAAAATTTGGTGACTTTTGTATCACATAGAACTACGTTTATTAATCATAGTAGCTGCTTCCTCCCCTCTTTCATTCCCCGTATTAACATGTGATATACCTTTATTGCCTAAAAGCGGTCATTTTGACCTTTTGTTAAATATTAAATAATCAAACTACTTTTATCTATCTATCTACCTATCTATATATATATAAATGAATTTCTGTTTGTTTGTTTGTTTGATCAGTGTTAGCTATAGACTCCTAAACTACTGAACGGATTTTCATGAAATTTTCACAGTCGATTTTTGAGTACATTTGTGGTAACATAGGGTACTTAATTTTTTTATGGGGGCAGGGGAAACAGTAGCCCCCATACAAATTTCCCCTTTTTTAGATCAGAATTGGTTATTATAGCAAAGTGTTAGTAAATATACATACCACAGATGTTTACTAAGTTCACAAACCACATTTATGTAGGTGTTGCCAATTCCCAATTTGTTTTTATGATAATGATAAAGGTGGAAATATCTGAATAAAAAAAAGTGATACTGATGAGAGAATGACAATGATACTGATGACAAATTTGGATATAGTTCTCATATATAGTTTCGCCCGATTTTAGGTAAATGGTGAACCAAAATTGCACGAAATTTGGCAAAGCGTAATGAATTAAGCCTACAATTATGTGTGCTAAGTTTCGCGATAATCGGTTCAGATTTAGATATAGCTCCCATTTATATTTTCGTCCGATTTTGTGTTAATGCAGCACCAAAGCCCTATATATTTTTCGATTAACACGAATTTTGACATAGCGTACTGAATTAAGCCTACAATTATGTGTGATAAGTTTCGTGAAAATCCTTTATATATTTTCGTCCGATTTAAAGTAAATGGTGCACTAAAGACCCATAGCTAGGCCGATAGACACAACCTACTGATGTTAATATTAATTAATATGTGGCAAGTTTCGTTGAAATCGGTTCGGGTTTAGATATAGCATGGCTTCCATATATAATTTGATTGTACTCCAAATAATCAGGTGTCTGATTAAACCGTACAGCATACAAAATAGCGTGTGTCAAGTTTAAATCGATTTGCAGAATGACATGTGTAGGGATTGATGTTAGTCGGTTTACATATAGATAAAGATCACATATTTAAGTTCGTTCAATTTCACTTTGAAAGTTCCTTTGAAAGGGCGACATCTGTTAGGATACATATACAACATGGGCATGGTATGTATATAGGAAATATATTGTTTGTGGACTCAAAAACACTGAACAGATTTTAATTAAATGTTCACAGTACGTCATGCGATCCCATGGAAGTAACATAGGTTAGACAAAGTTTTAAAAGTCCCCGTGGATGCGGAGTAATAGCATCAAATGGAATATATGTATCTACATATATGTACATTTGCTATGTATATATTTTAAGACTTGAAAATTTGGTTGAGTAAATTGGATGCAAATACGAATCATCCGATGATGATATATTTTGAAACAATGTGGATATATTTTGAAATACATAAAATTCATATGTACGTATATTGAAAAACATAAGTTGATGTGTAATTGTGAACAAAGTACAGGTCGCATTCATAGTACGATTTGGATGAAATTTGGTACAGCTCATTTATTTGGCCCAAGGACGAACCCTATCGAAATTGGTGAAAATCGGTTAGATTTAGATATAGGTCCCATATATAGTCGATATATATCATTCGATTTGCATGAGTTTTGGCATAGTGTACTGAATTAAGTCTAGAATGATGTGTGCTAAGTTTCGTGAAAATCAATTCAGATTTAGATAGATTTTGACTGCAAGTTGATATTTTAGGTAATCATGGGCTGTCGTAATTTCCCATAAAAATATTATATTGATTTAATTGACAGGTTTGGGTTCGTCGACGAGTTGAAGTTTTTGCCAAGCAATCAAATTTTTGAATGAACAAAATATGTGAAATTTAACCCTTTATCCATAAAATGAAAATAGGTTTCCCTAACGGCTATCCAACCGGGAAAACACAGACATAAACATTTTCGCCATAACACCTCATTTGTCCCTAACGGGTGTGATTAAACATCCATTCCACCATACTATAATGAATTTACGACCACATTTTCTCACTCAAAAATGTTTAAAAATAATAATAATAATAAGAAAAATCCAAATGTATAAAATAATAGTAATTTCTTAATTTTGTTCTATTGCAGGATAATCTTCCCAAAAGCTGTACGTACGTTGGGTACGTACACCGTAAAAACTTTTCTATTTATAAATGCCGAAAAAAATGTTCTTTTTTCTTTTTGTATAGATAAATTAGAATACAAACTGACTGACAAGGCAGTTTTTGCCTTAAAATTGGCGGTATAAAACAGGTGTCATCTAACTCTGGCCGGACCCCAGCCCCGAGTTCTTAACTAAAGCCGAATACAAGGTATTCCCATAAAAGTTAGTAAATAGACAAAATTTCTCACCTTTCCTTTACTTGTTTATTTTCTTTTCAAAACAATCGTTTATGCAGAATATAGAATGAAGCGAAATTTCGTCAGTCTTCCCATACGAGTTTGCAGTAGAACAGTCGCATTACTAAATATACCTGAGTCATGCCTGAATGATAACTCCATAATAGGTGTCTCTTCCTCAATACATCAAATGAGCGTTGGTGTGGATCCAGCATTTTAGCTTTACGTCAATTATTTCATACATATTTGTATCTTTTAAGATGCATTCGCATTTTCTGTATTTATATTTAGGAGTTATGCAGATATGTTTTTCTCCAGTGTCGGTCACTTACCCTACTTGAAGGACTAATGTCATCGATATCTAGGTAGTTACAGAACAAATGAGACCAGGCCACTGTGGGCTTATACAGTGGTCTGGTTGATTTAATGGCCGATTTAAGATACAGTAGAAATCACTTATAACGACGGTCTAGGGTACAATCAAGTAAAAACGTGCTTATGGTATAACCTCCATCATGATGTTTAAATTCAAAGTACAAAAAACGAGAGAAAAATATATTGTAAATTCTCTAAATAACGATTAGTGGGGGTAATCAACATTGACAATTTTGTTAGTGAAATTAGACACAAAATGGCAATCTAAAATATCAACTTACAGTCAAGTCAGCCTGCAGACTTGGGTACGTTTTTTGGATACTTTGGTGCACTTTTTACCTAAAATCGGACGAAACCATGTATGGGAGCTATATCTAAATCTGAACCGAATTTTCCCAATTACAATAGGGTTCGTCCTTGGGCCAAATAAGTGACATATGCCAAATTTCATTCAAATCGAATCATAAATGCGACCTGTACTTTGTTCACAAACATGGACGGACAGACGGACATGCATAAATCGACTTAAAAAGTGATTCTATGCATATGCTCAAAACTAAACATCTGTCTACCTGGTTTACTTTTGCCTAAACAGACGGACGGACGGACATGGCTAGATCGTTTTAGAATTTTACCCTGATCAAGAATATATATATATATATATAGTTTTTAGGGTCGGAAATGAATATTTCGATGAGTTACAAACGGAATGACAAAATTAATATACCCTCCATACTGTGGTGGATGGTATAAAAATACCGAAAAGTGTTGGGGGTACCAGAAAAAGTGGACCTATATTTATAATTATACCCTTCACCACACTGTGGTACAGGGTATTATGTATTTGTAACAGGCAAAAAGAATCGAGATAGACCCATGGTTCCTTTTGAGAATATGCATAGAATCACTTTCTGAGTCGATATATGCATGCCCGTCTGTTCGTCCATGTTAAATTGTAAACAAAGTACAGGTCGCATTTATGATCCGAATTCGATGAAATTTGGCAGAGCTTTTTTTTTGTTTGGCCCAAGGACGAACCCTATTGAAAGTGGGAAAATCGGTTCAGATTTAGATATAGCTCCCGTATATAGTTTCGTCCGATTTTAGGTAAATGGAGCACAATACTGCCAATATTGGTCCGATTTAGAAAAAATTTTGTACAGAGTACTGAATTAGGTCCAGATTGATGTATTGGAGGTGGAGATCGGTTAAGATTTAGATATAGCTTCCATACATAGTTTTGCCCGATTTTTGGTAAATGGGGCACCAAACTCCCACGGATTTCCCCATTGAAACAAAATTTTGTTCAGCGTACTGGGGTGGGTCAGGTTTGATGTCTGTGAAGTTTTCTCAAAATCGGTTCAGATTTAGATATAGCTCTGATATATAGATTCGTCCGATTTTATATAAAAAGTGCACCAAACTCGCGAGGATAGTCCGATTGTGCACAGCGTACTACTGGACTTAAGTCCACGCTAGTTTACACAAAAGAATCCAATTGATATACAATCTTTCATAGATTTCAAAATGATATGCGTATGGGTTTTAATCGGTTCAAATATCTATGTACATCACACACGTATCTATATAGATCATCTATTACATTCTAATGGTTCTCTAAATACTATATGTCTCTTCTGTCTACAATATATTGTATATATTAATATCTCTTGTATGTATCCAAAGTGGTGAAGGGCATCATATAGTCGGCCCCGTCCGACTTTTGAACTTTCCTTACTGGTTTTATTGGAGAAATCTTGTATCCATTAAGTACACAAAGTACAAAATCTCACCGAATTCGAACATTTTGGGGGTATCCTTATATGGGAGCTATGTCTAAACGTGGACCGATCTAGCCCATCTTCGAACGAAAAACGAGCTCAAGAACCTCAAAATAGTTCTTGAGCTCGTTTTTCAACCGAATTCGCTGAAATTTAGTATTTTGAGTTCTTATTACCAAATCTCCCTACTAAAAATTGTAAATATGGTCCATTTTTTCGGGTAGCCCCCATATAAGGGTGCCCCCAATTTTGCGTTATTTTGGGGTTCTTGTGTGCGTTTTATAACTGAATTCACTGAAATTTTGTACATAGGGTTTTTATTGGGTACCAAATTACTCCACTAAAAACTATAAATGTAGGTCCACTTTTTCTGGTAGCCCCCATATAACGGTACCTTCAAATTTTCGGTATTTTGGGGGTTCTGATCGTATTTTTCGACTGAAATAGCTGTAATTTAGTACTTCGAGTTCTATTGGGTAGCAAATCTCTCCACAAAAAATTATGAATATGGGTTCATTTTTTCGGATAGCCCCCATATAAGGGTACCCCAAATTTTCGGTATTTTGGGGTTCTTCAGCGCGTTTTTCAGCCGAATTCGCTGAAATTTGGTACATTGGTACATCTTTCAACTGAATTGGCTGTAATTTAGTATTTTGAGTTCTTAATATTTACCAAATCTCTCCACAAAAAATTAGGAATATAGGTCCATTTTTGGATAGCTCCCATATAAGGGTACTCCCATTTTTCAGTATTTGAGGGTTCTTGAGCGCGTTTTTTTTCGGGTAGCCCCCATATAAGGGTACCCCCCATTTTCGATATTTTGAGGTTCTTGAGTGTGTTTTCAACCGAATTCGCTGAAATTTGGTATTTTGTAGTCGAATATGGTAACAAATCTCCCCACCCACCAAAATAATTAATATTCACGTCTTTTTAGGTGTAGTCCAAATATAATCCCCTTTTTATACCCTTCACCACACTGTGGTACAGGGTATTATGTCTTTGTGCATATGATTGTAACAGGCAAAAATAATCGAGATAGATCCATGGTTCCTTTTGATAATGTGCATAGAATCACTTTCTGAGTCGATTTATCCATGACCGTCCGTCTGTCCATGTTAAGTTGTAAACAAAGTACAGGTAGCATTTATAATCCGAATTGGATGCAATTTGGCACAGCTCATCTATTTGGCCCACGGAAGAACCCCATTGAAATTGGGAAAAATCGATTCAGATTTAGATATAGGTCCCATATATAATTTCGTCCTATTTAACGTAATTTGTGTAGCAAAGTCACTATATATCTTTCGATTTGCACGAAATTTGGCACAGCGAAATTAATAAGGTCTAGAATGATGTCTGCCAAGTTTCGTGAAAATAGGTTCAGATTGAGATATTTCTCCCATATATATTTTCATCCGATTTAAGGTAATTGGTGCACCAAAAACCCCATATATCTTTCGATTTGCCCGAAATTCGGCATAGAGTACTAAATTGCGTCTATAATAATATGTGCTAAGTTTCATGAAAATCGGTTCAGATTTAGATATAGCTCCCATAAATAGTTTCGGCCGATTTTAGGTAATTGGTGCACCAAAGTCCCTGGAAATCTTTTCATATGCACGAATTTTGGCAACTCGTACTGAATTAAGTCTAGAACGATGTGTGCAAAGTTTCTTGAAAATCGGATCAGATTTAGATATAGATCCCATATATAGTTTCATCCGATTTTAGGTAATTGGTGTACCAAAGTCCCTATATATCTTTAGATTTGCACGAATTTTGATATATGTGCTGAATTAAGTCTAGAATGATGTTGCTAAGCTTCGTGAAAAGATCCATAGCTAGGCCGATTGACACAACGTACTGAAGTAATATAAATTAGTCTCTGACAAGTTTCCTGAAATCGGTGCAGATATAGGAATATAACAAAAAAGCGTCGTCTGTTAGGATACATATCGACGCCTCCGAACCATAGTATGCTAAGTCTGAAAAGTGAGTTTTTCAGTAGAAGCTTTCAAAGTATGGAAGTTTATTTTATCGTACGTGCCATGCTAAATACATTTTTGCTTATAACTTTGGTTTGGATTGCCCGATGATTACCAAAATGTCAGTGAATTTAAATTAAGGACCGTAGTATCTAAAAACGTTAAGAACTTTAGAACATGCTAAGTCGACTTAGCATACTATGGTTCGGAGTCGACGATATGTAGAATATACCCAAAGTGGTAAAGGTGTTGCGGTTGGGTAGTCGTTACGGGGAATAGTCAATTTTTACCCTACAAAGACTATTTAGCCATCTGTTGTAAGCATTCCGCCTTTTAAAGATATTGTGATAAAAACAGTAATCTAAATTACAGTAGTTTGAGGATTTTATATTCTAACATGCGTTATCAGTATCAGTCCACTTTTGGGTCTTACAGATTTTAGGAAAAATTCCCATTAAAAATTGCTGAAGTTTGTATTTGGTGTTTCCATAAATCGATTTGTAGAATTATCGGTATATGCCCACTTTTTGGTATGTTCCCTATATATTCATTGTCAGTTATACTGACAGATATAACTATGGTGGAGGGTATCCAAAGTTCGGCCCGGCCGAACTTAACGCTTTTTCACTTTCACAAAGACATAGTACCCTTTACTGTGGTAGAGGGTATTATGTCTTTGTGCATATAATTGTAACATGCTAAACGTAACAAGATACGCCAGCGGTTCTTTTTGATAATACGAATTATGTATATCTGGCTGTCCGTGCATTCTTGTGAACAAAATACAAGTCATATTTATGATCAGAATTAGGTGAAGTTTGGTATAGCTTATTTATTAGCCCAACCACGAACCCTATTAAAATTGCTGAAACATCCTACTCTTATACCCTTCGAAGATTATCACCAGTCAAAGCTACATAAAATCATGACTAATTTGACTCCAATTGTACAGTGTAAATAAGTGGGGGTGGTATGTCAGTCAATGTTAATATATTTTAAATTAAATTTTTATTTCCATTAAGTGTATGTTGCATCGTACCGTAAATATGAAAGTGAAATCTTAAATGTTCTCTCACTTAAAAGCGGTCATTTAGTAGTACATAATTGAATACTAAAGTAATTGGCTGGAATCTTTTGCAGTATAGTAATTTGGTAATTAAATTTAAATGTTTTTAATTAAGGAAATACGTGATATCTCATATTCTAACAAAATTCCAAATTACTGCGATGACTTTTAGAAGAAGTCAGGAAAATTAATTGAATCTATGTCCCATAATCATGTCTATAAAAATAATTTGATGGAGAAAGTCATTTAGAGGGAATAAGGAAATAACTATACATCATTCCATATAAAGTATTTTATAATTGTCATTTAAACATAAATAATAAATGTTAGAGTTGTTATTTTATCATACCTTAAATTCCTTATTTTAGGTTGCATAATGTATTTATGCCATGCTTACACTTCAGTCTATCTTAAAAAAATTTACTGATTTGCATATTACTGTGTTAAATAAGTTAACGACATGATCTTTGAAATCTGAAACTGGCGTCAACTTGTTATCATTACCATTACACTGTAGTCGCCAAATTCCAGGGAATAGGGAAGTTCAAAAGTCGGACGGGGCCAACTATATGATATTATTCACTATTCTATGTACATTCAAGAGACGATAATGGGTTTTATGCATAAAAACGAGTAAAACGATGAGTTGAGTAAAGTTAGCAATTGCTCGTAAGTGGAGTTCGATCGAACAGCAACAGCTTTTGCTCAATTTTGTATGCATAAATATGAGTTCAAACCAACTGCAATTACTTGAGCAAATTAAGATCAAACTTCTAATTGTTATTGAAGTGCAGATATGTCGTCAAGTGGAAATGAATTAGAAATAGTAGTGAATACTAATAATAAAATAGAAACTGACGAAATATCTACATTTTTAGTACAAAAAATTAAAGAAATTATACAAATACTTGAAAAAGGTCAGTTACCAGGCATTAAAAATAAGATAAAAGAAACAATAGAAACTTGTGTCAAAGAAACGTTTGGGATAGAAAAAAATGAAAAAGTGTTAAGTTTGGCCGGGCCGAACTTTGTATACCCTCCACCATAGAAATACTGAAAAATTTTTGAAATGAAAATATGGAGAACATACATATAACTACAATTGTACCAATCGATTGTTGTAAACCAAATAGAAATTTCAGCAATTTCAATTAGGTTTTTCCCTAAAATCTCAAAACCTCAAAATGTTGACATAGTAGAGTGAAACATGTGTATAAAATCCTGAAAATATTTCAATGTAGAGGGCAAATTTATAAGAGACATTCTAAAGCAGGATCAATATTGACAACACAATGTTGTTGGAATTAGCGTATACTTGGTGTTTATACCCTTCACCACACTGTGGTACAGGGTATTATGTATTTGTGCATATGTTTGTAACAGGCAAAAATAATCGAGATAGACCCATGGTTCCTTTTGAGAATATACATAGAATCACTTTCTAAGTCGATTTATGCATGTCCGTCCGTCCGTCTGTCCGTCTGTCCGTCTGTCTGTCCATGTTAAATTGTAAACAAAGTACAGGTCGCATTTATGATCCGAATTGGATGAAATTTGGCATAGGTCACATATTCGGCCCAAGGACGAACCCTATTGAAATAGGGAAAAATCGGTTCAGATTTGGATATAGCTCCCATATATATATTTAACCGATTTAATGTAAACGGTCCCTATATATCTTTCGATTTGCACGAAATTTGGTACAGCCTAATCATTTAGGTCTAGAATGATGTCTGCCAAGTTTCGTAAAAATCGGTCCAGATTTAGATATAGCTCCAATATACAGTTTCGTCCGATTTCATGTAAATGGTGAACCAAAGTCCCTATATATCTTTCGATTTGCACAAAATTTGGTACAGCCTAAGCACTTAGGTCTAGAATGATGTCTGCCAAGTTTCGAGGAAATCGGTCCAGATTTAGATATAGCTCCCATATATAGTTTTGTCCGATTTCATGTAAATGGTGCCCCAAAGTCCCTATATATCTTTTGATTTGCACGAAATTTGGCATAACGTACTGAATTGAGCCTAGAATGCTGTCTGCCAACTTTCGAGAAAATCGGTCCAGATTTAGATATAGCTCCCATATATAGTTTCGTCCGATTTCATGTAAATGGTGCACCAAAGTCCCTATATATCTTTCGATTTGTACGAAATTTGGCATAACGTATTGAATTGAGCCTAGAATGATGTCTGCCAAGTTTCGTGAAAATCGGTCAAGATTTAGATATAGCTCCCATATATAGTTTAGTCCGATTTCATGTAAATGGTGCACCAAAGTCCCTATATATCTTTCGATTTGCACGAAATTTGGCATAACGTACTGAATTGAGCCTTGAAAGATGTCTGCCAAGTTTCGAGAAAATCGGTCCAGATTTCTATATAGCTCCCATATATAGTTTCGTCCGATTTCATGTAAATGATGCACCAAAGTCCCTATATATGTTTCGATTTGCACGAAATTTTGCATAGCGTACTGAATTAGTTTCAGAATAATGTGTGCCAATTTTCGAGAAAATCGGTTCAGATTTAGATATAGCTCCCATATATAGTTTCGTCCGATTTCATGTAAATGATGCACGATTTGCACGAAATTTGGCATAACGTACTGAAAATCGGTCCAGATTTAGATATAGCTCCCTTTTATTATAGATTAATTATAAGTAATTGACGCACCAAGGATCCAATAGGCTGATAGGAACAAAACGTTCTGAAATTAGTATAACCTAACCTGTGACAAGTTTGTTTGAAATCGCTTAATATTTGGATAGAGCTTTCATATATATTTTCGCCCGTAAAGTAGGCATCAAACTCCTCATGTTAGTCAGATTGACATCAAAGTTTGCACAACGTACAAAATTGAGCATAGAATTACGTAGTTGCGTTTTCTAGAAGTACAGACATAGCCCAACGGATGACCTATTTGCATTTGTTTGAAGTCGATTTACATACTTTATGGATAGATCTAGGTAGATTCATATTTAGATAAATATCACATATTTTATTTCATCCAATTTCATGTTAATCGTCCTGTTTAATATACCCATAGTGGTGAAGGGTATCATATAGTCGGCCCCGTCCGACTTTACTACTTTCCTTACTGGTTTCATTATATAAGAGGTTATACCTAATTAAGAGCCGATATAGCTCAAATTCCACGCTAAATATTAAATATGTAGGATGTTTTATATAGGACCTGGGCCTAAATGCGGGTCGATATAGTTAATTTTCAAACCTCACGTTCTAGTTTTTATGTCGATATCCTCCAATAGAAAAATTATTACAACATATGGCTAAATCGACTAAAACGTATGAACTGAAAATTTCGTCTACAGAATATCCCCCATACTATGGTGGAATACAGTCATATGGGGATAACCCCAATACACGGAACAAATTAGATAACTGCTTTTAATATAAACCAGTAAGAAAAGTTGTAAAGTCGGACGGGGCCGACTATATGATACCCTTCACCACTTTGGGTATATTCAACAGATGAATCCTAACATTGTAAATTAATTTAAGGGGCCCCCCCCCATTCTCGGGGTCAAAATTTTTGTTGATATAATTCGAATCTACACTGATTAAAGAATGTCTCTACAAAATTTCAAGAGAAAATCTCAAGAACTCTTGAAGATATAGCCGATTTATTGTGTCAGCATCAAGTGACGGCTGAAGGGCTTCTCAAATTTTAAACGCGTTTTTCTCTAAACATTTTTTTTGCGAATTGCGGGCACCATAACTCAAAAACTAATAATCCAATCGGTTCCAAATTTTGCAAAGTTTCTCTGGGAGTGTATAGCTCTCGTATGAAGATACGAGATCGGTGAAGATCTTCCTTATTTTTTAACTTGGTTTTTGGTAAAAAAATCTGCGATTTTCCGAAAATAATTTTTCAAAGGTCCACCATTTTGGTTATTTTAGAGCGAAGTCAATAATCCTAGTTCATACGAGAGCCAGACATGTACTCTTTCTAACACCGTTGGAATTTTCGGATTCCGATGTTCCAGTGAGGAGTTATCATGCCCGCCATCAAAAATAAGGACTTTTCTTTAATTACAAAAAACAACAACAAAACAATAACAAAAAATGTTTTTAAATTATTTGTCTTTTCTTTTAAATCTTAAATTATATATGTGCAAAGTTACAAACCTTAACAAGCATTGGTATTGATTTACCAACCCATTGAAAATCTTGAAAAATTAAAATCGAGAATGGGGGGGGGTTCCCTTAAATCAAATATCAATCGGTCACCCGTAGATTATTTGGATACATATCTGATAAACATGAGAAGTTTGAAAATATATATAAAAGCTATATCGAAATATAAACCGATTTAATCGAAACTTGTAAAGGTTAGGTTATACAAATTTCAGTATGTTTTGTGCATATGGCCACATTTCGAGTTCTTGGTGCATCATTTACTTAAAATCGGGAGAAAATATATGTGGTAGCTCTATCCAAATTTGAACCGATTTCAACAATGCTCATCAGTTGTTGTTGTGCAAAGTGTTATCTCATTCGGTTTTTGGGTTTTTGGAGTACCATTTAACTAAAATCGGACGAAGCTATATATGGGAGTTATATCTAAATCGGAAACGATTCCTAAAAAATTTTGCAAACGTTAGGCAATATAAATTTCAGTACGTTGTGCAAAATTTTGTAGCAAACGGCTAAACGGCCTAGGAGCTATATCTAAATCTGCACCGATTTCAACAAAACTTGCCACACGTTATGTAATGGTATCTTCAGTACGTTGTGCAAAATTCTGTGTTAATTTTGTGTAAAATCTGATGAAAATATATATGTAGAAGCTATATCTAAGACTCACTGATTTCAAGAGATTAATTTATATTAACTACAGTTCATTGTACAAAATTGTGTGGCAATCGGACAAACTTTGGGTCTATAGTGCACAATTTACAGGAAATCGGAAGAAAATATATATGAGCTGCAATAAATCCATAGAAAATTTATATGGTAGCTATATTTTTATCTGAACTGAACAATATATATAGGAGCTATATCCAAATCGGAACCGATTTTCAAGAAACTTGACACAATTTATTCTAGACCTAATTCATTGCGCTGTGCCAAATTTCGTGCAAATCGAAAGATATTTAAGGACTTTGGTGCACCATTTACCTTAAATCGGACGAAACTATATATGGGAGCTAAACCCAAATCTGAACCCATTTTCAAGAAACTTGACACACATCATTCTAGACCTAATTCATTACGCTGTCCCAAATTTCGTGCAAATCGAAAGATATATAGGGACTTTGGTTCACCATTTACATTAAATCTAAATCTAAACCGATTTTTCCCAATTTCAATAGGGTTCGTCCATGGGCCAAATAAATTTCATTCAATTCGGATCATAAATGCGACCTGTACTTTGTTTACAATTTAACATGGACAGACAGACGGATGGACGGACATGCATAAATCGACTTAAAAGGTGATTCTATGCATATTCTCAAAAGGAACCATGTGTCTATCTCGTTTCCTTTTGCCTGTTACAAACATATGCACAAAGACAACAGTATTCGCATATTGTTTACATCAATGCATGTATGCATCAATGCAATGTATTACTACATTGCAATATGTTCTTTAGTTGTTTTCGTTTGTTTTTAGTTTACATATTTAGTTCTCCTGACTTGAAATAGAATAACATGGCCACATTAGCTCCTCGTAAACCTAACCGAATTTTATTTCCAATACCACAATTTTTCACAGTTATAAACTCAGTATATATTTGCTTCCTCTGGATGTATTCAGTTTCCTGACCTTTGTAAAAGTTCTACGAAAAATTTTGTACCATTGTAAACTTTTTTTTTGTAAAATGTCACCTGCAAACAAAGCACACGTCAACACAGGGAAACTTTTGATTGTGCAGCTGCATCCGTTGCAATGAAAAGAAGTATCAGTGAATACAGAAGTTTGTATAAATTGCATCACAGTTAACATTTCATAATAAAAACCAGTGAGCGGAACAGTATAGTCAGACGAGGCCGACCATACGATACCCTACACAACTACCACGGAACTCTAAATTTTGCGGTCCAGATTCCCTTATAATTGTTGCCAACTCGAAAAATAAAACACAAAAAAATTATAGGCGTTGTCCTTGACCATACCTGGATCCTCATGGAAATTTTCAAAGCGATCAGCGCTATATTTCCGCCCTCTAGGGTGGTAATGGTTTTCTAAATAATATCTGAAAACCTAAGCACCTGTAAATATTTAAGTCTAACTCCCACATCCGAGTATATACGACAATATAATTGGTATCAATTTAAAGGTCAACCACTCTTGTTCGATATATTATCAACTTCTCGTGTCTATGCTTCATGGGTAAATATACAAAATTTGTAATTTTTCACACAAAAGTCAGGGTTCATTTGACCCGCCATATATTGACCAATCTTCATCAAAACAGGCATGCTTATTCTTTGGCACGACCCCTTCTCAATATAAAAATTCGCGATGTTTGAACCTCTGGAGTGACCAGAAAATCAGACAAAACTAAAGTTTTTGGTCTATTTCGTCCCCCAAATATTAACCGATCTTAACCAAAAACAATAGAGGTCTTCATTGGCCAGAACCCATCCTACAGGCAAAATTACGGGAAGATTGGTCCATAACTGTGGCCTTTATCGTGTTTACAAATTATAATGGACAGACGGATAGACGGACGGGCGGACACACATATCTAGATCGACTCAGCTAGTCGAGATATGACGATCGATATACTTAAAGGCGTGTCTAGGACCAATATTTCGCGGCGTTACAAATTATTGGGGCTGCACAAAGCTTTAATACCCTGACAACATAGTTGTGTAGGGTATAATAAAATATTAAATATTTAACTGATATTTTGATATGATCTGAATGTTTTTTTTTTTTTTGAAAATTGTAGAAAACATTTGGAATTTCGAACCTACTAAAATATTTACATTGTTGTATTTATTTTCATACCCTTTACTATACAGTCAAATATAATTTAGATTTGTCATTTGCAACACCTCTATTTATACCCTTTACCACACCGTGGTACAGGGTATTATGTCTTTGTACATATGTTTGTAAGAGGCAAAAGGAAACGAGATAGACCTATGGTTCCTTTTTAGAATATGCATAGAATAACTTTCTGAGTCGATTTATGCATGTCCGTCTGTCCATGTTAAATTGTAAACAAAGTGCAGGTCGCATTTATTATCTGAATGAGATGAAATTTGACACAGATCATTTATTTGGCCCAGGGACAAACCCTATTGAAATTGGGAAAAATCGGTTCAGATTTAGATATAGCTCACATATATATTTTCGACAGATTTTTAGAAAATAGTGCACCAAAGCGTCAAATTTAAGAGGATTGGTACGAAATTTTGCACAGCGCACTGTAGTTTGTATAGATTAACGTGTGCCAAGTTTTATTGAAATCGGTTTATATTTAAATATAGCTCCCATATATATGTTCGTCCGATTTTTCGCAAATGATGAACCAAAGAGTCAAATTTAGGCCGATTGGCACGAAATTTTGCACAACGTACTGAAGTTAGGATAGACTAACGTGTGTCAAGTTTTATTGAAATCGGTTCAGATTTAGATATAGCTCCCATATATATGTTCATCCGATTTTTCGCAAATGGTGCACCAAAGAGTAAAATTTAGGCCGATTGGCATGAAATTTTGCACAACGTTCTGAAGTTAGTATAGACTAGCGTGTGCCAACTTTTATTGAAATGGGTTCATTGCAATGGGACAAAATTATATAAATCGATTTTAAGCAAATATCAAAATGCTCAATTGTGTACGTTGTACAAAATTTCATGTCAATATTACAAACATGAGGAGTTTGGTGCACCATTTACTTAAAATCGGATGAAAATAGATATGGAAGCTATATCCAAATATGAAGCGATTTAATCGAAACTTGTCACAAGTTATGTTGTACAAACTTCAGCAGGTTTTGTTACTAATAGCCATATTTTGGGTCATACTTAAAATCGGACGAACATATATATGAGAGCTATGTCTAAATCTAAACCGATTTTCAAGAAATTTTATACACATCATTATATCTTTCACCACTCTGTGGTACAGGGTATTATGTCTTTGTGCATATGTTTGTAACAGGCAAAAGGAAACGAGATAGACACATGGTTCCTTTTGAGAATATGCATATTCTCAAAATCACTTTCTGAGTCGATTTATGCATGTCCGTCCGTCCGTCTGTCGATGTAAACTTGTAAACAAAGTGCAGGTCGCATTTATAATCCGAATTGGATGAAATTTAGCACAGGTCACTTATTTGGCCCAAGGATGAACCCTATTGAAATTGGGAAAAATCGGTTCAGATTTAGATATAGCTCCCATATATATATTTAACCGATTTAATGTGAACGGTCCCTATATATCTTTCGATTTGCACGAAATTTGGTATTATGTCCTTGTGCATATGTTTGTAACAGGCAAAAGGAAACGAGATAGACACATGGTTCCTTTTGAGAATATGCATAGAAACACTTTCTGAGTCGATTTATGCATGTCCGTCCGCCCGTCTGGCGATGTAAAATTGTAAACAATGTACAGGTCGCATTTATAATTCGAATTGGATGAAATTTAGCACAGGTCACTTATTTGGCCCAAGGATGAACCGTATTGAAATTGGGAAAAATCGGTTCAGATTTAGATATAGCTCTCATATATATATTTAACCGATTTAATGTGAACGGTCCCTACATATCTTTCGGTTTGCACGAAATTTGGTACAGCCTAATCGTTTAGGTCTAGAATGATGTCTGCCAAGTTTCGTAATAATCGGTCCAGATTTAGATATAGCTCGCATATATAGTTTCGTTCGATTTCATGTAAATGGTGCCCCAAAGTCCCTATATATATTTTGATTTGCACGAAATTTTGCATAACGTACTGAATTCAGCCTAGAGTGATGTCTGCCAAGTTTCGAGAAAATCGGTCCAGATTTAGATATAGCTCCCATATATAGTTTCGTCCGATTTCATGCAAATGGTGCCCCAAAGTCCCTATATGTCTTTCGAGCTGTATCTAAATCTGAACCGATTTTCACGAAACTTAGCACACATCATTCTAGACCTAATTCATTACGCTGCGCTAAATTTCGTGCAAATCAAAAGATATATAGGGTTTTTGGTGCCCTGTTTACCATAAATCAGACGAAAATATATATGGGAGCTCCATCTAAATCTGGACCGATTTTCACGAAACTTAGCACACATTATTATAAAATCAATTCAGTACTCTATGCCGAATTTCGTGCATATCTAAAGATATTTACCTTAAATCGGATGAAAATATATATGGGAGCTGTATCTAAATCTGAGCCAATTTTCAAGAAACTTAGCACACATCATTCTAGACCTAATTCATTACGCTGCGCTAAATTTCGTGCAAATCGATAGATATATAGGGTTTTTGGTGCCCTGTTTACCTTAAATCAGACGAAAATATATATATGGGAGCTCTATCTAAACCTGGACCGATTTTCACGAAACTTAGCACACATTATTATAAAATCAATTCAGTACGCTATGCCGAATTTCGTGCATATCTAAAGATATTTAGGGATTTTGGTGCACCATTTACCTTAAATCGGACGAAAATATATATGGGAGCTATATATAAATATTAACCGATTTCCACGAATCTTAACACACATCATTATAGACTTAATGGAGTACGCTACGCCAAATTTCGTGCATATCGAAAGTTAAATAGGAACTTTGGTGCACCATTTACCTTAAATCGGACGAAATTATATATGGGAGCTATATGTAAATCTGAACCGTCCTTGGGTCAAATAAATAAGCTGTGACAAATTTCATCCAAATCGGATGATAAATGCGACCTGTACTTTGTTTACAATTTAACATCAACAGACGGACGGACATGTATAAATCGACTCAGAAAGTGATTCTATGCACATTCTCAAAAGGAACCATGTGTCTATCTCGTTTCCTTTTGCCTGTTACAAACATATGTACAAAGACATAATACCCTGTACCACTGTGTGGTAAAGGATATACAAATTATTTAATTCGAACCGACACTAGTTCAACAATATCCCATTACCATTTCAGTCAAGATCTCCCTTATTTTCTATTTTTATTTGTGGTCGAAATTTGAAGATTTTCAAAAAATCAAACTTCATAGGTTCGTTATTGTGTTATATATTTTTGCAAAGTTAATAACCCTAGTCCATACTAGATCCAGATATGTACACTTTTAAATTGCGTTGGCAGTTTTGGAATCGAATGTTCCAGTAGTCGGAAATCATGCCCGACGTCGAAAAGAAGGAGTTTTCTTGAATTACAAAATACCACTACAAACAGAAAGAACAAGATTTATGATCCCAATGAGATGAAATTTGGCAACCATCATATTTGGCCCAAGGACGATACCCATTATAAACTGGTTCAGATTTAGATATAGATAGGATTTTCCGACTCCACAATAGTTTACCCAAGTCCAAAGGTTTGACCGATTGACACAAAATTTTTCACAGCGTCCGATTTCATGCAAATAAAATATATTTCTGTCGATTTACACATAATTCTGCATAGCTCAATAAATTGATTTAAGTATAGCTGGCATATATATGTTCGTCCGATGTTGTATATACAGTGGTGGTCACAGAATTAAAACATTTACTGTGGTAAACATTTTTTGATCAGCCCTCGATTCGTTTGAAGTATTTTTGAAAATTTTTTAATTCAGAACACTTCGATATACTGCAATTAAGAGATTTAGTGTGAAAATAGAAAATTATTGCATTCAATTTTTCCATAAATAACGGTTTTTATGAAAATACATCGACTTTGAAATGGCCATATAATTAAAACATTGTGTGGGATTTTTTATTTTACTGCATTTTTGAAAATATTTTTAGAAAAGCTCATTAATTTAGTTAAATTATGTAAACTAAGCACCGATAAAATCATTTACAGATAACAATTTTTGAAAAAATCTGTAAAATCTATCAAAATTGCCAAAAAATTTGTACAGTACACCTTACATTCAGATAATCACCCTTATTATAGAAAATAAAGGTCCGAATGCACCAGAAATTGCTAGAATTAGTAGAAAACAATAAATAATTCTAAAAATAAATAAATATTTGACATAAAAACTCAAAAAATGGGAATTAACCTAAAGGAACGATTCAATTTCAATAGTCTTTACTGAAGAAGGCCGGAATATTTTTGCAGTATGTGAGAACAAAAATTGATGGTGATTATAAGGGTGATTTTCTGAATGTAAGGTGTACTGTATACATTTTTGGCAATTTTGATAGATTTTACTGAGTTTTTTCAAAATTTTTTATCTGTAAATGATTTTATCGGTGATTAGTTTACATAATTTAACTAAATTAATGAGCTTTTCTAAAAATATTTTCAAAAATGCAGCAAAATAAAAAATCCCACACAATGTTTTAATTATATGGCCATTTCAAAGTCGATGTATTTTCATAAAAACCGGTATTTATGGAAAAATTTCATTCAAAAATTTTCAATTTTAACACTAAATCTCTTAATTGCAGTATATCGAAGTGTTCTGAATTAAAAAATTTTCAAAAATACTTCAAACGAATCGAGGGCTGATCAAAAAATGTTTACCACAGTAAATGTTTTAATTCTGTGACCACCACTGTATATTTAGTGCTTAAAAAAATTAAAGTAATTTATTTGCTGTTAATTGGTATTACTGTAGGTTGAGCTAACATTTTGTTTCCCCAATTTAACTCGTGTTTCTTTGTTTGATGTGATCAACAGTGCTATGTACATCACAGGTATACAATAATCATTACGTATATACCAAACATACATACATGATATTCATTTACATGCCGTAATTTGTATACTGGGTTGTGTACTTAGCTAAATTTTGATGACCCATATATTTCATTTTTCATAAGCGTTTGTATGTTTCAAATGTTGCAGATGATATGTTGCGAGACGGTTAGCAACATTATCGATGAGAAAGCAAACACTCAATGTAAATGGATGTAACTCAATTCACTTTTAAGCTCTACTTGATCACTCTCAGCGAAAGGCCTTTCGACGTGGGAACAGTAACACCGACAACGAGTAAGTGAGAACCCTAAATTCTCTTTATTGCTTATTTATTTATATGCGTGTTCAACTTGGAGAACATTGCAAGCATTGCACATTAGTGTGGGTACCGCATTTTGTGAATAATTTTGCGAACCCCTTTTGATTAAATTATATTAATATGTTTCGATTAAGTGGCCCTTAATCCGGATTATGCCTTAATCCGGATTAAGACTTAAACCTGGGTCAAGGAACCTTAATCCGGATTGTGTGTCCCTTAATCCGGATTATGTGTCCCTTAATCCGGATTAAGTGGTCCTTAATCCGGATTATACCTTAATCCGGATTAAGCCTTAAACCTTGGTCAAGGACCCTTAATTCGGATTAAGTGTCCCTTAATCCGGATTATGTGTCCCTTAATCCCGATTAAGCCTAATCCTGGGTCTATAACCCTTAATCCGGATTATATATTAATCCCGGGCCAAATTTCTCCCAATTCGGATCATATATATGAGATTAATTGTGTTTCAGTCTTACAAACTTTGAGTCTTTAGTACACAATTTACTTAAAATCGGGTGAAAATATATCTAAACCTGAACCTATTTTCAAGACACGTAGCACACAACATTCTAGACTTAAGTCAGTACACCATGCCAAATTTCGTTGTAATCAAAAGATATATAAGGGCTTTGGTGCAACATTTACTTTAAATCGGACGAAACTATATATTGAGCTATATCTAAATATGAACCGAGTTTCCCAATTTCAATACGGTTCGTCCTTGGGCCAAACTTCTCCCAATTCGGAGAAAGTGATTCTATGCATATTCTTAAAACGGACCATGACTATTTAGTACAATTTAGTACTTTATGTTCCCAAAATTACGCATTTCCTAAACTACCTCAATCCAACAGTAATTTTAATTCCTTAAGTCTGGAGTCAAGCCTATCCCTATGCACATAATCAAGTTGTATCAAAAATAGTACCATTTAGTACACAAAAGTACCTCAATCCTGTACTCCAATAGTAATCCTAATTCCTATTTTTAAATATTTATGTATTCAATCTCTTTACGCTCAACTAAATGCAGATAGTACCAAATTTAGTACTTTTCATAGACATAAGTACGAATTTCTAAAATGGAGCATCTACATCCTAACTTTCCATCAGTGAACCACATCC